>NW_020438996.1:400467-461301 GCF_000699045.2 Agrilus planipennis | reverse complement strand
TTCTAAATGTCTCGCACCTATCCGCGCTGCTCCTTTTAGGTAATGGTTACTACCACGTTCCGTTTATAATCCTCTGGAGTTTTTCCCGTCTTGTAAATGTAACTAACTGGTTTAAACATCTCTAACCTCTTCTCCTGCATGTTTTAGAATTTCCCCCTGTATCCCATCTACTCCTGGAGCCTTATTATTCTTTAAATTTTTTAATGCTACATCGAACTCTTCTCTCATTATGGGATAACCAAGCTCACCTATTTCCACACTATCTTCCTTCTCTAATATATCTAACTCAGGGCCTGCGTATAGGTTCGCTAAATATTCTTTCCACCTATATGCCTTTTCCTCATTTTCTATCAAAATGACCCCTGCCTCGTTATTATTATATATTATTACTACTATATTCTACATCTCTAAAATTCCTTTTAATTATATTATACGCCTCATCGGCTTTACCTACTTCAAACTTTTCTTCTACTTCTTTACACATCCTATCAATCCACTGTCCCTTATAACGATTTCGCTTACATTAAGAAATTTTTAGAGAATACATTTTTTCACATAGGTATAAGATTCAGCCCATGAAAATATTCGTATTAATGCTTGTGCTGTTACGTGACGCAGGGTCAGTCACAGCGAGATTTTGTAAATCACAAAAACAATAGTAGTCGTGCTGCATGATACCGCAGTGTAATGTGACGCAATTTATGTTCAACAGAATCTGTGTCATTCTCCCCAGTAATACGGAATACGGTGCGATCACCCCAACATAGTCACAGAACCTTACTAATCAAATACACCAATTGAGTAAAAACAATATCATCTTAATTCTCAATATAATTTATAACATATTTCTACATTCAGAAGCACAAATTCACATTTATTTTCTAGAAAAACACAGTGTAATAAAATTATAAAAATATTTAATTTTTGCATTAATGGTTTAGGTTGTTTAACTATTCTGCCATAACGTGTTGGGTTTTTATTTTTACGTCCATCTAGTTCATTATTTACATTCACATTACAATCAATATTTTTCACACAATTTTTTATTTTGTTAGTTAATACATCGTGAACATCAGAATTTAGACTATCCTTATAATTAAGTTCCAACGGAAAAACGCTTTGTATAGGCCTTACTAATTTTCCGGCACAGGTAAAATCCGGACAACCCGCACCTTGTCGTCCTTAACAACTATTGTCTCTTTCACTCTAGCTAACCAATCAATTAATTTTTTTTAAATTATTGCTTCCTACGAAAACAATATCGCATATCTTAACGATTTCCTCGTTTTTAAATTTATTTTTCTGATGAACCATCGCACCCAAATATTCATTTCTAACCGCTGCCTTAAGTCGTCTTTTATTTTCTAGCGATATAAATAACGTTTGCTAAAATGTCATTTTTCAACACAATCAAGATCCGAAACGCCTATTTCCTTTATTTCTTGTAGAAACATCGATGAAGATAAACAGGTACAAGTTCCTGTTCATTATCATAAATAAACGTTATAGGTCGCGAATTTATGACAACTTCTCAAACCAAAAGAATTGCTAACATTTCTTCAATAATCCTTTCCACCAGGCTGCAGTAGGAGGGTTACCCTTGTACTCTTTACCTTTTAGATTTAGCAGTTTTTAGATCGAAACGTTGAACAATTCTCCAAATTATCACTTCATTTTGCACTTCGACCAAGAAATTCATAAGAAGGGTCATCTGTCATCTGATTCGATCGAGCTAGACGTATCACTTAAATCACGAGACGCCACATTTTTATTTCGTTGCCACGCGCGCAATAAATCTTCCAGTAGCGAAAATTTTATAATAAACGGATATAGTAATGCCGCGCACTTGTCTGTGGTAACACCAAGATTTTTGAGGGCTGTTAAATGCTGTTGTAGTCTATCATACAACGTTGACAGCGGAATATTTTCAGCAGAAGACAATGCATTTTGTAATACTAATTGCAAGGGTTCATTCACGCACACTTCAATTTGAACATCTTCGCGACCAAAATGATTCTTTAAACTGTTTATAACTTTATCTTAATGGTCAGATGACTGTCAGCTAAAATCGCGGAAATATCTAATCAAATACTGAAATTTATCTTCTTTATCTAAATATGGTATATAAGTCGATTGGCGGCAATTTCAAATTTCTTCTCGTTGCCACTTAACTGTTCACGTTTTCCAGAGTTTGTTGATGATTTCGGCTTGTTAAGTTATTTACTCTAAATTGCATGGTCAAAAAAATTTGCTTTTATATTCGTCAGCGTCCTCATATTCCTTTTGAATGTCCGTATTGGTAGTTTCCGGTATTTCGCACATACAATCGATAACAAAGTTAGTAGTTGTTTCCAGTTTGCTATCTAGAATTTGGAAAGCTACCGTAATGTCCGACACATTTACTTCTTCTCGACACAATTCATTAATAACATTCGATGCTTTCGTAAATGTTGCATGTTGGGCCGCTGTTTTCTATCTTCCTTGATCTATTCACGGTTGCCAAATGTTTTATCAATTAGGAATGGGTAAAATAATATAATTAGAAAACACCTTTTGTTCAGTGTTATACCATGTGAATGCACCTAACGGTTCTAATAATGTATATCAAGTAATATTGATATAAGTTTAAATATGAATATAGATACCCGAGATACTTGGTACTAATAGATCATTTTTCACAATGGATTGAGATTTACTTATTATCGAATAAAACTTCGGAAACGATAATAAAGGCCGTGCAAGATATTGTTTGTAGATTTAGTTACCTTGAATACTTAATAGTAGACAACTTACCATTTCTGACACGTAAATGTAAAAAATATTACATAGAAAAGGTTATTACGATTTTAACGTGCTCTCCTCATTACCATCAAAGTACTGGCCTATCCAAGAAAGCAGTTAATATAGGAAAACAAATTCTAAAAAAGAGTTACGAAGAAAATGCTGCTATAGAAAAATGTTGATGGAAAGTAATAATAGTCTTAAAGTATTTTCATCTCAAATACTACAATGTAGAATCCTTAGAACACAATTACCGTTAACAAGTACAAAACTGGAACCTAAAATGCAAACACACATTAATGAATGATTAGCTCAGAATAGGAAGGAGTGGAGGTGCGTGTCCAACCAACTGACGACCTTATGATGATGAAAGAAAACTTAGTGTAAAACTACATTATGACAAAACAAGCCGCAAAAAACAAACACAAAAGAAGGGATAAAGTTGAAATAAAAATTACTGTAGATAAAATATAGCAAAAGCACCAAGATCGTACTGGGTACGCTAAGAGTGTAACGGAAGAATAGTTAGGCGTAATACTAATAATGGAACCTGAATTATATACCGATCAATATCTACAGAACAAGTAAACAAATAGTGATATTCGATGTATCTTTCAACGATTGAACTCAACCCAAATATAAGTAGTTCTAATAAGACTTCAAGATATGGTCGTTCTATCAAACCGCAGAAACGACTTAATCTATGAGGAGTATAGATACAGATACCCGATATGTAAACGTTACTTGTGCTGTTATATTCATTGTACTTGTGTTAAATAAATGTTTGATCAATATTATTTTTTGCAAAACTAAAAACCTTTTTTAACAAGCAAGATAACATATAGTAAAATGAAGATTCGGACTATAGGGTCGTGGTCTAACTGAACCATTCTATCCAGACGTTTCGTCAGCTACTGCGGCTGACATCCTCAGCGGTAGTGCTGCGTTGACAACGTGAACGTAGTTATATCTCGAAGAATAGTTCACTTAGACCTCGGCCTTTGTACTTATAAGATAACATACGTATTTTATTATAAGTGAGAACAGTACAATTACTCAATAACGACTAGGTAGGTATTACTCTACTTACCTACTACTATAATAAACATGCACATATAACGGCAGCTCTCTAGCTGTACTGTTACCGGTTTGGCAATTTAGAAGTAGATGTCAATCCAGGTGAAAAGAAGAAGAATAGGAAAAAGAAGAAGGCGTAGAAGGGAAATTGTAAAATTAATGCTTTTAACTGGAAAATTAATTAATTTCGTATATATATATATTCCACTCTTTACTATCCTGAGCTAAACTTCGCATNTATATATATACACGAAATTAATTGCTGTTTTTAATTAGAAAATAAGGAATTTTGTGAAAAATAATTAATTTCGTGATATGTAACATAGAATTTACTACTTTTCTATTATTCTGTGTTCAGTAAGACAGGGTTGCTTGAGTACGTATATGACAAACATTGTGATGGGAAAAATCAGCCTTTCCCACTGAGAAGTACTGTTTGAACATTTAATCCCTAAAGGTCAAAATCACAGTGGTTTCATGCAAAAGAACCTAACGTAATCTAACTCTAACCTAACCAAATTACTGTTAGGCAACATTTTGTATTCTTGTATTCCTGCCATGGTCAACAATTTTTTAGTTATTATTAACATCGAAACTTAGTTTTGATTAAAATTAAATATAAAAATGGAGTGACTTAACTATGATTGTCATTTCAAAAAGTTTGGGTATTACACTTAATAACTTAAAATCAAGATGGGACTAGTTTCTAGCACCGTTTCGATTACCTTATTTAAATATTGGAGTCTTTTTTCATATTACTGGAAAAGAGCCTTCGTTCAGTGATTTGGAAAATAGTGCTTGCAAAATTGGTGTTAAATTCGCTATGAACACTTTTATTTTCAAATTTATATACATATATGTGGGGTCGCATTCGATGAGTAACCTTTTAGTAATTTACCCCTTGCATGTTTTATATTGGTTTTTAGTAAGCGTTTGTCATCTATATGATAGCGATTTTAAAAATCGTTCTTCATTTTAAAGATCCATTTTCCCTAATATGTAATATTATTTGGACAAATGATGCACCATAGGTGCGATAGAACCTCTCATGGTATCGTCAACGTTAGATTTCAAAGATGGTTTGGTTTCAGTGTTTGGTGTGCTCTACTAGGCAATCGTGTTTTAACTTATCACCTGTACTAAGAACATCATAATGACCAACGGTAATATGGCATCTTAAACCAACATATTATTGAGGAGTTTATGGAAAAATTTCCATTAGCTGAAGCAAATAAGTTCTTTGAGCAAGATTAAACATGAATTTTGCAAGCAATTGGATAGGAAGTAATAGACCAGTGAAGGGGGGCCTGCATGATCACCGGAATTATCGCCACTGGATTCTCCTTTTGGGAGTACATTAAAAATAAATTATATGGTGCAAAGAAATTAATAACAATTTGAATGTACTAAGACAAAATTTCATAGATTACCTATGTAAATTCAATTTCAAATATTGTTGTTCATAATGCTGTTTGGAGTATCATAACAAGATCCAATTTATGTATCAGTTTGAATATATAGTTCAGTTCAGTTATGACTCCCATGATTGTTTGGGTTTTTCTTTTATTTTCGTAAAAATAAACTAATGAAGTTGTCTTTTTTCTGAATAACACTTGAAATATGTTTCCGATGCCACATCAGAATTGTTATTGTTTTGAATAATGTTGTATCTTATTATACGAGAGTTAATGAGAAAAACTCAAATTAATACCATGCACTTTAATATGACCAATGGGTGATCACTATTATATAGATAACAAACACCTACTAGTAATCAATGCAAAAAAGTAAAAAAAAAGATTATTTTTGTAATTTAATGCTTATTCATCGAAAGCACATAACATATATATTTGAAAACAGGTACAAATTGTCTTTTTAACTAAGGCATAGCCAACTATGATTCATATTTAAAAAATACAAGTTTATGTAGCTCGAAAGGAGATGATTTTTTTAATTCTACCAACACCAGTGTATTCTATGCAAGAAAGTGCCTGAAGAATGTAAAAGTTATTATTTTTTTTTTGTATCTGTTATAGTTACGGAATTGTCGTATACAACCATCGAAATTTGTCCACCCAGTTTGAGATTCGGTTTGTATACTGGTTTGAAATAATCAGCGGTGGTGTTAACAATATCACATATAGAGTTTACTTCAATATCATCTAGAAAGATAGTGCCGGGTAGTTCACATTTCGAATTTTGGAAAATTTCTCTTTTTATTTAATAGAGATTTTAGTATCAATAACAAAGGAATCTAGCATATCATTGGTAAATTGTTTACAGTATTTATGAAGTTTTAAGAAAGTCGCATAGTCGGATTCACAAAAGGATCTCTTAAAAATAGCATATACAAGAGTTTTTTTTATGAAGTAGTTACTTCAACTCCTTGGAATACCAGGCAGATTAATTAGATGACGTCATATTTTTGGAAGCACGTTCATGAAGTATGAATTATACCAAGTGTATTATTTTCAAAATATATTAACCATTCTATTTTTGTTAATTTTTCATTAATTGCTATAAACTTCGCATTTCGCAATCGAGCCAGGATCCCTGACTTTTCAACTATTGCCTACTTTAATGTATTGAACACCGTACAAATATTTTCTTAAAATTCTCATTGTTAATGATGATTATACATTGGTTCGATGATTCTGTGACATACGTAGTTAGATAGTATCGTCGTTGTTGCTGCTGTCACCTCTCCTAGCCTAGTAGTAGAGCAATGATGTGCTAAGCAGGGACCCAGGTTTGATCCCCGGTGAGGATGTGATAGCAGCAATATTTTTTTCTCATTAAAGTGAGGTTATCTGTAGTGGTAAAAAATAATTCAAAAATTAATTCACTTCGTTAGTTGAAGAATAATTACTTTTGCGTTACGTAGCATGTTTCTAACGAAAAAGTAAACACGGAAGGCGCTTAGAAATAAAAACTACAGTTTCCTTAGGCTCTGTAGTGAGGCCAAAATTATTTTATATGTACCTTAATGACATTTCTTAATTTCCAACTATTTAACTTACATCTTTGGCGAATGAGGCTGCTGAAGGTATAGTATGCACACTATATTTGCAAACAAATGTAGATACTCGTGAGAATATTAGAACTTATGTAAAACTGCAAGCAGTTCCCAGGAAATTGTACCCATTGTTGGTATACAATTTGCCATTGTCACAAAATAACAAAAAATTGATCTACAAAAGGATAATAAGGCTAATAATAACGTATGCAGCACCAGTCTGGTGTGGGGCAGCATCCATTATAATTAATATGCTCCAAATTTTGCAAAATCAGTTTTTAAGATTACTTCTATCAGTAAGAAACTTAACCGGTATGAAAACACAACATGATCTACGTGAAATCGAGTATATGTATAAAAGAATATCAATATGTATGGCTTTGTAGAAGTCAATTAAAATATGAACCATTACTATAAAACGTACTAATAACTAACTGTAATAATTTACCATAAAATTTAGGGCTGCCATGTCACAATGTCGGGAGATATACGTGTCCGTGTCCGTACATATGAATTCGTAAATGTGTATATGTCTGCACATAAACAACTTGTAATTAGGTATACATGAATAATAATTAAATTAAAACTTAAAATTTAAATAATTATTTTATTTTAGGTCAAAATTTGTAGCAAATTAACATAGATTAAACATTTGTATTGTCCAAAATAACTTATTGTTTACAAATTTCCAATAATGTATTTTGTTCAGACTTAGTTTAAAATTTCATATATTATAGTTTATTCTCACACATTACTGAGTCATTACCATCGAAACACTCAAGTTATTTCTCTCTTCAGTCCATAAGTTATTTATAATTGAAAAAAATCTCTCAATAAACGCATTACTTACAGATATTATATTCATATCAGTTATTAAAATCGGGTCTCAGGAGAAGTCTTATGATTACGGAAGTCTCCCGGTCAAATCCGGAGAGATGACAACCCTAATAAACTTAAATTACCACACAGATTGTTATTGCAAAATAAACTTTTTAGTATTTAGGTTAAGTAAGTATTCAGGTACTAAAGGCAAACAATATATTTATAGTTACTATATTTTTAATATGTTATAAATGCACATAATATTGTTACATGAATAAAAGTATTAAAAAATAAAAAAAATATGCGGGCGACGGCAAGGTGGCGCGGGTTCTATTCGCAAACAATAAATTGTTTACAAGTAAGCATTTATTTTTCAAATTTACTTTTTAAACATTAAATAACACTGTGTTTGATGCTTCGCTAAAACATGGGGCAAGGCCAACCGGACTTTCTAAATTTCTTTGATGGTAACATAACGGCAGAAAAATATAACAATGGTGAATTAAACAAAATTTAAACATACTGTGTTAAAAAATGAATTCTAGGCTGCATTTGCTTCATGGATAACATTTAAAAGCGCAACTTAAAAAAGGAAATTACTATAAAGCCTACCTTCTATTAACAATAGCCTTAAATTTGGCGGTAATGGGTAAATTTTTAAATAATTTTAGTTTTAAACTTAAACGTTACCTTTCTAATAACTTCGGCTTTCTAGTTGCCAAAAAAAACAGTTTGAAACTAGATAAATGCATAGTGAACATTAAAAATAAAATAATCAGCCTTATGTTTAAAATTAGTGATTATTATCAAATACATGGTAATTCCTGTGACGACTCTCATATACGTAACCCGTTCATTAAAAGTTTTTAAATTTAAAGTACTACAGATGAGAAAATAGGGCAAATAACCTAAAAGCTGTCGCTCTTTCTAACTAGAATATTTTCGATCGTCTGTTACTTCTGGTTATACCGGAAATCGACATCGACTAGCTTATTTTAAATGGAATACTGTAATTTTTATGGCAGTTTTAGATTCAGCGAACTTTTTTTAATCGACTTTGATTATAAAACTCTGTCTGAATAATTAGTAGTTTTCGAAATATTTCGATTTTTCTGAAAATTTTGAAAATTGCCTTCCGGTGATACTTTGATTTTTTGTAGCGCTAATTCAATGTATTAATGAATTCATTTTTGAATAAGTTTTACCTGCTACAGATAACCTTAAATTAATGAGGAAAAATTATAGCTTAGTGGTAGAGTACTGTAAGGGGTTCGATTTCTGGCAAACGAGTGACAGCAGCAACAATTTTTCCTCACTAATTTGAGGTTACCTGTAGTGGGTAAAATTAATTCACTAATAAATTGCATTCCAATGCTAAATATCGGATTATTCGGTTAATTTTGAAATTGTTGTAGTCCTATTGAATGATCAGGTATCTCATACCTATCTCCATCTGGTATTGTGCTCTTAGTATCGTAAATGTATACAGGGTGTGAAAAATGTAGTGTCCAACTTATAGAACTTCGAACTGTTTTTAGGTTTTTTCAAATAAAATACCTTGTATAGTATTTCATCAGTGAATATATAGTAGAACTGAATTCTGCGTCGATTGATAAGGATTCCCCATATCTATTTGTGATACTTTTTGAGTTATAAGAAATTTTTGAACATTGTTACATTGTTACGTTTTTAAATGATTCAGGTAAAAATTGTTGTGCGCTAAGCAGTTTGTCAGATGCTTTATATTAGTTACGACAGTGTTGAGGTATCAAAATGGAAAACGAACAGGACAATAATACTAATAACGATATTTTAAATTTATTTTACATTCATGGAGAATGTCAGAATGTAGTAGAGAGTACTTGTCGTCTTTTCAACCAAAGGTATATCCGCATCCGATGTACAATACACAATTCAGGCGAATAGAAGCACAATTTCTGCGTTTTGGAATTTGAACAAAAAAATTGTACCAAAAACACGTAAATGAAGACTAAAATAACAAAATTGATGTATATCTACTTTAACGTCAATTCCTGCAGCCTCAATGACTTGGGAATATCTGTCGCATCGGTCCACAGAATGTTGCACAATTACAACTTCCATCCATATTCCTGTATTACTTTACAAACATTTGGATGATACAAGAAGAATTAAATTTTAGTACTCCTGCAAAATGATATAACATTCTTATTCGAAATTGGTGGTAAATCGGAGAAAATACTTTTGGGACTCACATAATCCTCATATTGCAAGGGAGTTAAAATTCCAGGATATATTTGGTTTTAATGTGTTTGCTCTAATGCTGCATAATAGAGTGGTATTTGAAATTTACAATGTAAATTCCGAGAGGTATGTAGGAATAACAAGAGGGGTTGTGTCTACGTTTTTGTGCAATTTACCATTAGCTTTAGTAAGATATTGCTGGTATATGTATAACGGATGGAGCAAGTGTAAACAATACTTATGACAGCATGTTCGAAAATCGTGGATTGGGAGTAACGGCTCTTAGAAATGGTCCCCTAGGTCTCCCGACTCAACCCCCCCCCCCCAACTTCTATTTATGGGATCGTGGTAAAAGTATGGAGTATAATCGCCCAGTTGATATCCCTCTAGAATTAGAAGCAAAGGTAAAAAGAATATTGAGAAACATTCAGACCCAATTCAAGTGAGGAAAGCTACTCCCGATGAAGTGCACCGAAGGATAATTGAGTACTTAAGCAGGACTGGAGGACACTTTGAATATTTATAGTTTATCGTTTTTATTTAATTGTGTGTTGTTTTATTTTCATTGTGTTTTTAATATTCATGTACGTTTCTATTCGAATGAATTTTGTTTTGCTCATCGGCAAATTCGAATATCTTTGGTTGATGATGATCTCAATAAATTTTACATTTTGAAATCTCAACGCTATCGGAACTAATGTAAAACATCTGGCAGTATTTAGAAGGTAATAATGTAGGTTTCTAGACGGCCTATACTGGAAAATTCTAGAAAACATGAAGTCGCTATAAATAGCTGTCGCGAGATCGAGTTGAGTTAGTAGGAGTCAGAAAGTTCGAGGTGATACGAAGCGAAGAAGTGACAAAGTGTTCATAGTGGTAAATTGATAAATGATGAATAATAGAACTGTTAAATAAAAACAGTTAAATAAAAGTAGGTAGTCAAATTTCGAAAAGGTGTTTAAATACATACATGACATTTGGTATCAGTTGTGGGATATAAGAAAACCGAAGAGGATTGGAGAAGAAGGATTTTGAAGAATTCCATCAAATATTTTAAAGCGTTCATCGGTCAATTTTCTGGAAGTTTATATCGGCTGCAAGAAACCCTAGCAAGTGATATATCGTTGGAAACCTCTCGAAGAGAGAAGAAACAATCTGACATCATTTCATCGAACTTTCTGGAAGTTTCCATTGGCTGCGTGAAATCCTAATAAGTGATACATCGTTGGAAAGCTCTTGAAGAATGAGGAATAAAACTGATCAAAGAGTTCCATCGAGGTTTCTAGAAGTTTTTACCAATCGTGACTTACCCAAACAAACCATATATTGTTGGAAAGCTCCCGAAGAAAGAACGATTTTATTAAAATCGTCAAACTTTCTAGAAGAAATCAAAATATTACATGCCTGTTACAACTGGAGCTACTGAATCGAAAATGGAAGACCAACTAAAAGAATTAATTGCAGTGATGGCAGTAATGAAAGCAGACATGAAAACTGGACAAGAAGAAATGAAAGCAGGATAAAAAAAAATGAAAGCAGACATGAAAATGGGATAAGAAGAAATAAAAAAGAAAATGGAAGCAGTACAAGATGATATGAAAATAGGACAAGACGAATTGAAAGCAGCTCAAGAAGAAACGAAAAAGGACAGAAAGAAATGAAGGAAGAATTGAAAGCAGCTCACAAAGAAATGAAAGAAGAATTAAAAGCAAGTCAAGAAGAAATGAAGCAGAAAATGGAAGAGGCACAGGAAGAAACGAAAAAGGGAAGAAATGAAGCAAGAATTAAAATCAGTGCAAGATGACATGAAAATGGGACAAGATGAAATGAAAACAGTAATAAAGAACGTTCAAGAAGCAATAAATATGAGAATGAAGGACAAGATAAATGATATTAGAAATGAAATGGAAAAAAGACAGACGGGAAATCATAATGGAAAAGAAGATAGAAGAAATGAGAGAAGAAATAAGAAAAGAAGAAGAAGAAGAAAGAGAAGAAGCAAGAGAAGAAATTGAAAGACTATGACTACCTTCTACTGCTAAAGCTGAAGATCGCGGTGTAAGGCCATCAAAAATTACACCTTGTAGAGTAGTTTGGAGCATTCATACACCAACTGGCAGTACAAACATTTATTAAGTTGGGGGCGGTAAACTACAGCAAGTCTTTTGATTAGCCCACCGTAAGAATTGTAGTGAAGCACTGTCACATGCCCCAAAGTATGAAGCAGCGAAGCAAGCTTCCAAAGGTCATATACGTGTATGACAAGCAGAAATCGACAACAATCCAATTACAAAAGATGGTGTTATGTCGCTCATCAAGGAATGCGTAATCGATGTGAAGAAAGCCACTGCCAGAAACATAGGAGAATGGAACTCAGTGTTGGGAATTTGGAAGAACTGGCCATTTTGCTAGAGACTGTAAGAACTACAGTGGTCGTCTCAAGCTCTGGAATTGCGGTAAAATAGGGCACATAAGTCGAGAGTGTGCCCCTCAAACAAAACACGGCAGTCGTAAAACTAAGATCAGCCAACTTTATGGGGCGAAAGTTGGCTCACCCTTATTGAGCTCCCGAAGAAGTCATCATTTTGATACTGGACGGTGTTAACTCATTATTCATAGAAGGCTTCACAAATCAGCACAATGTTAGAATGGTTATTGACACAGGAGCATCCAACACCATCGTTCGACCTGATGTGGCATCGGAATGGCGAATTCGATGTTTGACCAGAAGATTGATCTTAACTACAGCTACCGGAGTACTTTCACTAATCCGTAGAGATTGCAACGTGGAAATTAAAATGGCAAATGCGATCTAATCTAGTTGGTCCTTCTTCAAGAACTTGGAATCGACTTAAATCTGAGCACTATTACAATCCGCATCGGTGTAGAAGAGATAGTAAAGTCAAATCCTAAGACGAAGCTTGCTGTCTACAAAATGATCGTAGAGGAAGATCGAGTGCTACCGAGCTCAGACTAGGAAACAGATGTAAAACTCGCGAGATTTTGATGATACCAGTGACGATCTAAGTTTACCCTACATTAGTAGACGATACTTGGAATATATATATAAATGATACTGGCAAAGAAAACTTCGAATTTCACTGCCATCTATACATAAAACTATAAAGCGTAACTTAAGGCGCGCATTTCAAAATTACACCAAATTTTTTTTTTGTTTTAATTGGAAATTGAAAAAAAAAACAAAAATATTAACAAATTTAATAACAAAGTATAAATGCAGTAATAAATACCATTACCACGATATTTTGTATGAACTACAAGAAGTTGAATGACGTAACGCTGGAGGACAGTTACCCATTGTCCCGAATCGACGACAAACTAGATAGTTTAGATGGAGCTAAATGGTTCTCTACTGTTGATTTGAAAAGTGAATACTGGCAAGTGGATATGCAACCGCAGGATAAGGAGAAGACTGCCTTTACAATTGGAAATAGTCTATGGCAGTTCAATCTGATTGGATTGTACAATGCACCGGCTACATTCGAAAAACTTATGGACATTGTATTACAAGGATTAAACTAGAAAATCTGTTTAGTTTTCCTAGACGACATAATGATACTAGGAAGAAGTTTCGACGACCACCTCCAAAACGTGACTGAACCCTTCCAGAAATTGTCAGCCGCAAGATTGAAGCTAAGAACCTAGAAATGCGTCCTGTTTAGAAGAGAAGTCAGGCCATGTCATAACATCAGAAGGAATAATGATCGACCCCTACAAACCGGATGCCGTTAAGAAGTTTTCTGGGACTTTGCTTCTACTACCGAAGATACGAGAATTTGCCAATTTAGTCTGACAACTACAGAGACTTAGAGAAGATGGAGTTTCGCTCCATTGGACACCCAAATGCCAAAAGGGATTTGAACATCTGAAGATAACACTCTCTAGAGCCCCAGTATTGAGGTACCCACAGTTCAGTGAAACCTTCAGCCGACGCTAGTAATGTGGGAGTTGGTGGTATGTTATCCCTAGTTCAAGATGGAAAGGAATATGTCATCGGGTATTTTAGTAACACACTGTTGAAACCAGAACGAAATTATTGTGTCACCCGTCGAGAGCTACAAACTATGGTTAAAACCATCGAACATTTCCACAAGTACCTGTATAGACGGAAGTTCCTTTTAAGAACGGATCATGCCTCCCTGAAGTGGCTACTGTAATTTAAGAATCCAGAAGGACAGTTTGCATAATGGTTGCAACGACATAAAGAATATGAGTTTGACATTGAGCATCGCCCAGGCAAACAACACGGTAACGTAAGAAAGAAAGAAGCCGGAACCTCAAGACGATTGTGGGTAGATGTAAGCCAGCTAATTACAAACAACGAAAACTTATTGAGCGCAGTGGACTTCCCTTAACTTGGACCACGGCGTTTTGAAAAGAATGTGGGAAAGTCCAGATGCAACCAGAAACAAACTCTAAGTAGTACTTCCGAAAAAAAAAATTTCAGAAGTCTTAGAAGCAGAAGGACATTTTGACCTTACGAAAATTCTAGGGAAAGTACGCGAGAGATGTTATTGGTCATGAAGTAGAAGCGATGAGGAAGACTGGTGCAGGAAAATGTCCGACATGCGCCGCCAGTAAAGGACCAATATCGAACCAGGAAGCTGAGAAGCTTGTCAATGACTGGATTAGTCGATATGAAGTACTATTGGAATTGGAATCCAACCAAAACAAGGACTACGTTCTTACATTCACAGTCTGACGGAATGGTTAAACGATTTAACGCTACTCTGGGGACCAATCTAAGAATCCAGGTTACCTACGGACATGATTTTGGTCGTCTTGGAGACTCTCCAGTACCTATAGACGAATACGTGGGCGAACTACGAGAACGACTAGAAGTTATCCATAAAGCTGTGCGCACGAAGCTGCGATTTGGAAGTGATCACATAAAGACTAGATACGGTCGACAAGCCAATTGTGTTGGGTTTGTCCGAAACTACAACAGCCTTAGGATGGTGCATTGTCACATGTATGTAGGCAACCCAACAAACATGGTGGCAAACAAGGCCAGGTTTCTAGACGGCTGTATACTGTAAAATTATAGAAAACGTAAAGTCTCTATAAATATTACATTACTTTGAGTGGAAAATCTCAGTAATGAGCACGGCCAATGTGTTGGGGTATACGTGTATTCAGCCGCTGCGCGTGCGCCTTGGTGCCAAAGCACGACAGTGACGCGAATCCATACGTGTACCCCCATACCACAAATCGATTAACGCGCCTAAAGAAGTGTTCACTTCAAAAATATGATTTGGAAAACGTAAAACTTAATAACACACCGATGAAAACAAATTTGAAAGTTCAGACAATTTTGTACAGAAATCTCTTTGCCAAATTATTCGGTGTGAATTATCTAGGTAGATATCAAAATTATTATGACGAGACTTGAAATGCTACCAGAGACCTTTAATGTAAAAATTGATAATTGAAGATAATGCCGGAGCTTTAACTATCGCTAAGTTCGGTAATTTTACTCAAAATGCTAAGCAGAAAAAAGTTTAATATCGTTAAGTTAGCGAAAACTTCGAAAGAGGAATCATTGACTTAATTAANACATACATATGCTATTCATAGCAAAAATTAAAAAATAAATAATATTCATAATAATGTAAGTGAAGATGTAAAAGAGGCGTGTTGGATATTACATTCTTATCTTCTTGTGTATCTGAGTCGACATTTGTGCGTGTACTATCGTAACCATAATCATGTAGTATCTACTGAATATGTTGTTCGTCGATCATATCGATTTTATCTTCCATCTTGTACAATCTTGTATGAAGGTGTGTACGGGTTGTAACAATTAAGCTATAACTTGAACTTGTATCTACCCTTTTTATTCAATAAATGTCTTTCCTTAACATTTTTTTTGTTGTGGTTATTATATATTCTGTTAAATATATTGTAGTTTAATATCTGTATACTGAATTTTCATTAGGATATTCCATTGTCCACTAACAATCACCCTCTCCTACTTAGGTACATTTAAAAATACTTCTGTAAAAAACTGCGTCAGTGTATTACTATTTATATTGACGTTAAATACATAGACATTATAAAATGAATAGAGAACCATACAAGAAATTCAGGAAAAATATAAAACATCAATCAATGTCACCGTTAGCGCAACGAGCCGCAGAGTTTCAAACTGGAATTCGCCTTGGACGAAGAAATTATAAATTTCAGGTCACAATGTATTGCCAATAAACATCGACGTCAAAATGCTGAACAATAGAAAAATACACATTACTTAATTAAGAAATTAATCTTTCAAAATTTAGGTAGTCATTGATTATTTTAATAGCAAACCAGTAGCTGAACAAGCGTTACAGGGTGAGCTCATATATAGGCAATTATGGTACACAATCACGAAGTATTACTTGTATTGATTAGCTAATAACTATACATCCATGAGTTTTCTAGTGGGGATACTTCTAAAAAAACAAAAATGTGTTGAAAAGGTTCATAATTATACCACACAAAATGACACTAGGTATGATTATGCAGAATGCAGAGAAACATTCAATCAGCAGCTTTTTCGCAATCGTAGGTTGACCCAGTTGGCCAAGCACCAAGTCGATGTTATCTGTATTTCAATTTTATCCCGATGAACTTGAAGAATGTCACATACATATGCTCAAAATTTGAGGAAAATAGTGCATGTTATTATGGTGAAAAGCGCAATGCAGCTCTTTATCTTGATGGCTCACTGTTGTCGTGATTAGTGTTAGTTTTCTTGACGGTTGATATTTATAATATTATAAGCACTTTTTAAATATATATTGGTAAAAAAAAGAATGAAGAACGAACTGTTGATGAATCTGAAAACCAATAAATAGTAATTAAATAAATTGTTCAAAATCTAAAAAAAGTTAGTTGGTATTGGTACTGATAAGCTTCTAATGATGTTTTTGTGTTTTAGGAATTTCGCAGTTAACACAATGTAGTCAAATTGCCAATTTACCAGAGTTGCCTGCTTCCGATGAAGAGCGTCTCCTACAAGCAGCTTTATCTCTTCAACAAAAGCTAATTCTGCGTCAGTGGATGAGCAAATTCAGTTTACTTAATTATTACCCACGGTATGTATACCTATCATCAGATTAATAATATGTAATAATTGTTATATTTATTATTACAGATTATTAGCTCTTAATGTTAACAGATTAGATGACGTTTATTGGTTTGAAAATAGTAAAGCAAGTCATGTTCTTAGTAAAGATTACGTACTATGGTCTAATGCTCGACAATCATTGCCTACAACTAAACAAGAGCTGGAATCCCTAAAGGCTGATCTTTGGTCAGAAGTTGTTAAAAGTACTAACCATCAGGACGCGTGGACATGGGGTAAGGGTTTATTTATTTATTAATATCTATCCAGAATTAACAATACCATTACTGTTTTACAATTGAACTTGTACCTATAGCGTACGTAATAAATATAACTGTGTATAGCCTCCATGGTATGCTTTTTTATTATTTATAAACGTTGCCTGTGTTTTATTTGAATGTATAACTAACAATAAAATATGGACGACAGTTTAGACCATGAAAGTGAGACGTCTGTTGTAAAGAAAGCGAAACTACACTATTACATATGATTAAGTTAACTACAGGGTGTCTCATAGAAGAGTTAGAATTTTAAAATTGAATATTTAAAAGACCGTTTGAATTGAGCATGGAGAGAGGGGTATTTTAGATTCGTCTTTCATGCGGATTTGTCATTTGCAATGTCGAATTGATTGGGTGCCCATCGCGATTACGCTGTTGAAGCGTTTATCATGGGGTACGTTATGACTCGGCGGCAGGTTTGTTCCCACTACAACATCAAACGTTTACGAGATGAACCAAGCGAAAATTTGATTCGTTAGTGGGTCCAGAAGTTTCGAGGTACAGGTTCGTCCATAAATCTGCCACGTCCGAGCTCGAGCGAAACTTCAAGAACTGAAGAAACAATAAATGAAGTTGCAGCTATAGCGTTTGTTGCAATCCTTGGTTATCAATGCGCAAAAGAGCAGCGGCAACGTTACCAAATCTACTGTAGAGCAGATTTTGAAGCGTGATCTGAAATTTCATTCCTGTAAAATCTAGATACTAGAGACAATAACTGAAAATGACCACAATTTACAAAAATGTTTTTGTCAGATAGTCATTGAGAGATTTCTCACTTTGTATTATGTGTTAGAGTGTTGAAGCCCATTTCAATTTCAATGGATATGTGAATAAACAGTTGTCACTTCTGGTCACTTATCAATCTCAGGCAAAAAGAAATAAAACACTTCTACATAGCCCAAAAGTAACAGTGTGGTGTGCTCTATCAGTGAATGGAATAATTGAGCCGTATTTTTCTGAAAATGCGAGAGGTGCATGTTGTTGCATTTCGATAAATGATATCCAGTTATTTTATATGCCGGCTTCGAAAACATACTGCGTACAATTTACGGACGTAGTTTCAGAAGGACGGAGCCATTTCCCTTTGGTGATATCGTATGGCCTCCGTAATTACCTGATTTAAGCTCCATAGAGTTTTTCTTGTGGGAGTATCTTAATAAGCAAGGTTTATATGAATACTCCGAGGAATATTGCCGAGTTAAAAGAAAACATTCGTCGTGAAGTAAGAGAAATTGAGCCTGTTCCGGCGTACTATACAAAATATCATAGACAGATTCCATGAGTGCGTGTAATGAAATAGAGGACATAATTTTCAAATAATCAAATCCGCATTATTTCTAATTACTTTTTAATAAAAATATTTTTCCTAAAATGTATGACTTTCTTTAATATAATTCGCTATTAAGACTAAAATAGTTTCTTTAGCGTAAAAGAACAAAACCAAAATCAGTCTATTTACATCAAAAAATATTTTAAAACCCATTTTGGCTTTGATCTTCTTCACATTGTAATAAGGTGAAGAAATGGAGTCCATAATTTCTTTACCGTTAAGTTCATCTAATGAGACGTTTTTGAAATACTTTTTTAAGACTTTAAGTATATGTATTAACACAGCGCAACATCTTGTAATTTTCCGGCTTTTACGGCAGTTGTACAGGGTATCCTTATCTCTTATTTTTATACATAGAGCGTTGCGGTTTTCTGTCAGTGTTCTACTTTTTTGTGAAATGAAAGATGGCGTCAATAAAATTTTTAAATCACTGTAAAAAAAATTAGTGTTTAAATCGTCCTCCAACTTCATCCCAAAAGACTAAACCCCTTTTGGTTTTAGAGATATAGGGTATAGGACCTTGTTGGAGCATACGTAATCCTAAAATGTAGCATCGTGCTACAGATGGCGTTTACTGCGCCATTTGTAGTATTTTCTGCTAGTGATTTGGATCAGGAAAAGTTAACTTGGAGGCGACTTGGAAACTTCTTCCTGAATGTTTATAAGACGGGCCAGCTGGCGGTTTTGCATTTGGATTACTATCTGTTTCGATGTTCCACATTGTCCCGACGTCTTCCTGTTACAATAATCTGCCATAATATAAGCGTGTTTAAGCCTATCCATCGAAAAATTCAACGTGACGTTAACGGACATCGATTGTGAACGTTTTAGTGCGCCTCTCAACTACCTTGAAAGGTCCTTCGCAAGGCTGTTGTAGTAACGCCTTAAGTCCACTGCGACGGAGAAAGACCCTTTGTGCGGTAGTCATATTTTTGAACATAAATGTTCCATGGTTGGTTCCTTCGACGGGACGCAAACGCTGTATGTGTTGGCGTAAGGCTTGCAGATAGGTTTCGGGATTGTTTATGGAAGTGGCCAGGGATTAAAAACTCTCCTGGTATTTTGAGTGGTTCTCCATATACCATCTCTGCCGCTGAGGACTATAAGTCGCCTTTTTAGGCCGCTCGAATTCCTGGCAAAGTACTTCCGTTCAACTGGAATTGGCATGGCACATAATTGCACCTTTTAATTGCCGGTGCAATCGCTCGACGAGACCGTTAGCTTGTGGATGTGAAGAGACTGGACTCAAATTGCCTCCCTTGGTCTGTGGTAATTCGTAAGAGAACGCCGAACCTATCTATCTAGTGTGAGAAGAAAGTTCGCATTACAGTTGTGACTTCCTGGTCCATCGTAGGTAGCGCTTCGGGCTATCGAGAGAACCTGTCGACACACATGAGGCAGTATCTGAATCCATCTGAACTCGGCATGACGACAGTGTCCACATGGACGTGTTCGAACCTTAGGCATTGGGAACGTCCGTTGTGGTGGTTTCGTATAGCGTGTAACCTTGGATCGTTGGCACACTTTGCAACTCTGTGTCATTCGCTGCAGTCCTTTTTTATTGACGACCAAACAACGCTGTGTTATCATTTTGACTGTCGCTTTTACTCCAGGATGTGAGAGACTATATGTAACGTTGAAAATGGTGCGTCTGAATTTGGAAGTGACGAAGGGGCGCACTTCTTGGTAGACACATCATATAACAGCTCGGGATAGCTTCTGGCATAGTTATTCACTTCAGTTAGAGCGACGTCGATTTGTTGGTTATCGAGGTTTTCAGCTCTTCATCGGTCCATTGTGAGGCTGCTAGTGCTTCGAAATCAAATGCGTCTGACACTTTTTCAATTCAGGTAATCGCATCAGCGACCACATTTCTGTCTCCTGAGACGTGGCGTATATCTGTGGAAAACTGTTATTGTTGACTAGTTGTTACAGGATTACATAAATGATTAAGTCTGATGCGTCAGAGAAAACTGCTAGTGGTGCGTTCGGTATAGGATGAGTAAGCAAGGTAGCTTTGGCTAAACTGTCCATGCATGCCTCAAATGCCTCTTTGGTTGTTGCTGTCCATACCACGGGTGCTTTGCCTTTTGCGTTGCCTTGTAATAAATTATTTAGCACTGTTGCTGCGTTTGGTATAAATCGCCTATAGAAATGCAACATGCCCAAAAAGCGACGAAGTTATTTCACAGTATCCGGCTACGGAAATGAACGAATGACTTCTACTTTCTCAGGAAGGGGCTGCGTTCCTTCACTAGAAATGAGATAACCAAGAAACTTAACTGTTGATTGGCCGAAAACACTTCGCAGGGTTAACAATCACGCCATAGAACTGTAAACGCTCGAATAGCGTCCTTAGATAGTATGACGTGTTGCTCTGGCGTTTTTGATGCGACGAGAATGTCATCTATATAAGCATAACAAAAGTCCATTCCACGAAGCACCTCATCTATAAATCTTTGAAAGGTCTGCGAAGTGTTTTTAAATCTAAAACACATGTATGGAAATAAACCCGAATGGTGTGGTTATCGCTGTTTGCATTAGATCCTCTTCAGCGACTGGAATCTGGCGAAAGGCCTTCACAAGGTCTATGGTAGAGAAGATCGTTTCGTTGGAGAGAGTCTGCGAAAAGTCATGAATGTGACGTACAGGATATCTATGTGGTTCTATACGAGCGTTCAATCTCCGGTAGTCACGACACGGCCTCCATTCTTCTCTTGCTTCGGTACCATGTGAAGTAGAGACGACCAGCAGCTTTTGAAGGGTCTTGCAATTCCTGTTCTCAGCACGATATCGAGCTTCTTGGCAATTTTTTACATCTTTAGGGCTAACCGTCGTGGTTTATGAGCATCGAGTGGCCCTGGCATAGCTTTGATATGAAGCTTGGTGTGATGTTTCGTGTTCTTCACCACGCCACCTGGTCGCTTGGATAACAGTTCATGAAAAATTGTAGAACCCGAAATGGTCTTAATACATGGAAGACTTCCATTCGAGGCTCTAGAGGTAATTTGCGTCGTCACATCCTGGAGTTTTCGATTTCTTACATTTACCAGGAGATTGTTATGTGAAAGAAAATCGACATCAGCAACTACAAATCTCCATAAAAGATCACGACTTAGACCGAGGTCAAGTGTTAACGTAATTGTACCGATAGTCGCTATAGTTGTTCCATTGACTGTGCAATGTTGATATGTTGACTTTTCGCACGCTCCTTTTACTAGCGAAGGGTACCAATAGTTATCACTAGAAGCACTACGGTTTCGGAAACGAGGACGTGAATTTGAATGCGACTTTGACCGTTGTTTATGTTGATTTCACAGTTCGGACACTTCTTGTTTAATCATCATCTCTCTCTGCAACGGTGCTGCTGCAAGTCCTTTCAGATGGCGAAGGAACTGCGACGGCTTTCGGTCCCCTATCTCTTCTGTAGTAGGCGTCTAGTTTTTTGCTCCTGGGACGTGCCGAACCTTTCGACCAACTATATTTTTAATATCTCGTATGCGTTTCTTTCAGGCTTGTTGACTATGATGTCTCTAACTTCCACGGCGTACCGTGGCTCCAAGGCTTCTATGACGCAACTGAATTTAGTGGCGTCGGTAGTTACTTTCGCATTTACAAAGCTGCTTTCCATCATTGCAAACCATAGCTCTGGATCGGCAGGGATGAACGATGGTAGACGAGATGCGACGTGGTTGACGGATAATGCAATTTCTGATTCGCTCGATGTCTATCTACTATTCCCGACAGAATTGTTCAAAGCCATTTTCGAAAAACAATCACAACCCGCGCACCCTCAAATAATGCACAGTAAAAATGTACTTACGATTTTTTGTACGTGCACTACCACAGTTTGGTCACTATTTGTTGGGTAATACTTTGCTGTTATGCTGGATCGCATTTTTGCCTTTCCGTCGGACACTCAGACGATTTGTTCTTTGTTGGGCACTTAGAAGATTGTCTGTTTGTTCTTCATCAGGCACTCTAGAAGATTCTGTATTTGCCCTTAGTCGGGGTCACTAATTTAGGTATGGTGGTGATTCAATGCACTTTGCAAAAATTAAATAAACCAGAAGAAACACAATGAAAACGTAACAAATTTAATTAATAATAGCTGAAGAAAGAAGCAGAATAGTTGAACAGCGTTGAAGTCTGCCACAACTATTAGGTTTTCCTGCCCTTTCACGAAACTTAACACGTCTTCTATATCTGCATAAACCGCTTCTACGTCTTCATCATTGTAAGATTACCATTTTTACCGGCTTCGAGTTTAATTTAACCATTACTGTTATATCACTTTTTTGTAAATAACTTTTTACACTCTTCCCTTCCTACGCATCACAATTCCTACCCCCGAATTACTTTCCACAGATCCTGTATGTATTATTCTAAAGTCTCCACATCCGGAAGTCATCAGCTTTTGGCCAACGGACTTCACTAATTAACTTTTATCTAAATCATCTAAATATTTTAAAGTTTAGATCCAATCAAGAACATATTCACTGTCTCAGGATAAAAACTCATCTTGTGGGTACCTATACACATATGTATACAAACGAAATGTAATATTTGTAATTGTTATTTTTCTGTAGATTAAGAACAACACTGATCAATCATTAATTGACTTGCCACTCATTGAGACAAAATCGGCCATTCTTGCATTCCTTACTTTTATGCGAAATAGTGGTATATCATTAATTTTTTTACAGGTGGAATGTTAATTGTATCTGTATCGATCGCTGGGTTGGTCACTTTGGCTGCTATGACCCAGCCGTCCCTAGCGCCAGAAGCAAAGCATACTCTTCTACAGTATGTTACCGGAAAGTATTTGATGCCATCAAACTGCAAAGTAGGAATCAAGCTTATTACATCCAATATAGATACAAAAAAAAATTAAAGATATCGCAACATTCTTTCGATTCAAATTATATCATAAGTTTTAATTTAATAAATCTAAAAATTGTGTTTTTTAATTTTCGATATGTACGTGGTAGGCAAATGTCAACGGAATTGTGTTAATAATTTAGTTCATAAATACCATTAGTTTGTTTCGCGATATTAATCTACAATAGGCCTCTCAACAGGTTACATTTCATTGGAACGATATGCATCCAGTTGGTCATACAGTCTGTTTTACTGTACATTTCTACCAACGTAATGGACAACCGTATCCGATTTGTGATACTGATCAATTAACCGTTGAAGTCTCCGACGGAACCAGAAAGGTAATAACTAAAGAATAAAAAGAAAAGTTTATCAGAAAAGGGAAACAAAATAATAATTTATTAATCCTTTATATTGAGAANTGGACGATAGTAGTGACATCTAAGTTTACCCCACATTAGTAGACGATACTTGGAATATATATATAAATGGCTAAGAAAACTTCGAATTTCACTGCCATCTATACATCAAACTATGAAGCGTAACCAAAGGCGCGCATTTCAAAATTACACCAAATTTTTTTTTTGTTTTAATTGGAAATTGAAAAAAAAAACAAAAATATTAACAAATTTAATAACAAAGTATAAATGCAGTAATAAATACCATTACCACGATATTTTGTATGAACTACAAGAAGTTGAATGACGTAACGCTGGAGGACAGTTACCCATTGTCCCGAATCGACGACAAACTAGATAGTTTAGATGGAGCTAAATGGTTCTCTACTGTTGATTTGAAAAGTGAATACTGGCAAGTGGATATGCAACCGCAGGATAAGGAGAAGACTGCCTTTACAATTGGAAATAGTCTATGGCAGTTCAATCTGATTGGATTGTACAATGCACCGGCTACATTCGAAAAACTTATGGACATTGTATTACAAGGATTAAACTAGAAAATCTGTTTAGTTTTCCTAGACGACATAATGATACTAGGAAGAAGTTTCGACGACCACCTCCAAAACGTGACTGAACCCTTCCAGAAATTGTCAGCCGCAAGATTGAAGCTAAGAACCTAGAAATGCGTCCTGTTTAGAAGAGAAGTCAGGCCATGTCATAACATCAGAAGGAATAATGATCGACCCCTACAAACCGGATGCCGTTAAGAAGTTTTCTGGGACTTTGCTTCTACTACCGAAGATACGAGAATTTGCCAATTTAGTCTGACAACTACAGAGACTTAGAGAAGATGGAGTTTCGCTCCATTGGACACCCAAATGCCAAAAGGGATTTGAACATCTGAAGATAACACTCTCTAGAGCCCCAGTATTGAGGTACCCACAGTTCAGTGAAACCTTCAGCCGACGCTAGTAATGTGGGAGTTGGTGGTATGTTATCCCTAGTTCAAGATGGAAAGGAATATGTCATCGGGTATTTTAGTAACACACTGTTGAAACCAGAACGAAATTATTGTGTCACCCGTCGAGAGCTACAAACTATGGTTAAAACCATCGAACATTTCCACAAGTACCTGTATAGACGGAAGTTCCTTTTAAGAACGGATCATGCCTCCCTGAAGTGGCTACTGTAATTTAAGAATCCAGAAGGACAGTTTGCATAATGGTTGCAACGACATAAAGAATATGAGTTTGACATTGAGCATCGCCCAGGCAAACAACACGGTAACGTAAGAAAGAAAGAAGCCGGAACCTCAAGACGATTGTGGGTAGATGTAAGCCAGCTAATTACAAACAACGAAAACTTATTGAGCGCAGTGGACTTCCCTTAACTTGGACCACGGCGTTTTGAAAAGAATGTGGGAAAGTCCAGATGCAACCAGAAACAAACTCTAAGTAGTACTTCCGAAAAAAAAAATTTCAGAAGTCTTAGAAGCAGAAGGACATTTTGACCTTACGAAAATTCTAGGGAAAGTACGCGAGAGATGTTATTGGTCATGAAGTAGAAGCGATGAGGAAGACTGGTGCAGGAAAATGTCCGACATGCGCCGCCAGTAAAGGACCAATATCGAACCAGGAAGCTGAGAAGCTTGTCAATGACTGGATTAGTCGATATGAAGTACTATTGGAATTGGAATCCAACCAAAACAAGGACTACGTTCTTACATTCACAGTCTGACGGAATGGTTAAACGATTTAACGCTACTCTGGGGACCAATCTAAGAATCCAGGTTACCTACGGACATGATTTTGGTCGTCTTGGAGACTCTCCAGTACCTATAGACGAATACGTGGGCGAACTACGAGAACGACTAGAAGTTATCCATAAAGCTGTGCGCACGAAGCTGCGATTTGGAAGTGATCACATAAAGACTAGATACGGTCGACAAGCCAATTGTGTTGGGTTTGTCCGAAACTACAACAGCCTTAGGATGGTGCATTGTCACATGTATGTAGGCAACCCAACAAACATGGTGGCAAACAAGGCCAGGTTTCTAGACGGCTGTATACTGTAAAATTATAGAAAACGTAAAGTCTCTATAAATATTACATTACTTTGAGTGGAAAATCTCAGTAATGAGCACGGCCAATGTGTTGGGGTATACGTGTATTCAGCCGCTGCGCGTGCGCCTTGGTGCCAAAGCACGACAGTGACGCGAATCCATACGTGTACCCCCATACCACAAATCGATTAACGCGCCTAAAGAAGTGTTCACTTCAAAAATATGATTTGGAAAACGTAAAACTTAATAACACACCGATGAAAACAAATTTGAAAGTTCAGACAATTTTGTACAGAAATCTCTTTGCCAAATTATTCGGTGTGAATTATCTAGGTAGATATCAAAATTATTATGACGAGACTTGAAATGCTACCAGAGACCTTTAATGTAAAAATTGATAATTGAAGATAATGCCGGAGCTTTAACTATCGCTAAGTTCGGTAATTTTACTCAAAATGCTAAGCAGAAAAAAGTTTAATATCGTTAAGTTAGCGAAAACTTCGAAAGAGGAATCATTGACTTAATTAAAATCGAATCTGCAAACAATGACCCCGACATACTCACTAAGTAAAGCTATGTAAAGATAAGTTCCTGAAAAAAATGCTACAATTATGTAGCAATTAATGTAGAATGTAATTCATAGCAAAAATTAAAAAATAAATAATATTCATAATAATGTAAGTGAAGATGTAAAAGAGGCGTGTTGGATATTACATTCTTATCTTCTTGTGTATCTGAGTCGACATTTGTGCGTGTACTATCGTAACCATAATCATGTAGTATCTACTGAATATGTTGTTCGTCGATCATATCGATTTTATCTTCCATCTTGTACAATCTTGTATGAAGGTGTGTACGGGTTGTAACAATTAAGCTATAACTTGAACTTGTATCTACCCTTTTTATTCAATAAATGTCTTTCCTTAACATTTTTTTTGTTGTGGTTATTATATATTCTGTTAAATATATTGTAGTTTAATATCTGTATACTGAATTTTCATTAGGATATTCCATTGTCCACTAACAATCACCCTCTCCTACTTAGGTACATTTAAAAATACTTCTGTAAAAAACTGCGTCAGTGTATTACTATTTATATTGACGTTAAATACATAGACATTATAAAATGAATAGAGAACCATACAAGAAATTCAGGAAAAATATAAAACATCAATCAATGTCACCGTTAGCGCAACGAGCCGCAGAGTTTCAAACTGGAATTCGCCTTGGACGAAGAAATTATAAATTTCAGGTCACAATGTATTGCCAATAAACATCGACGTCAAAATGCTGAACAATAGAAAAATACACATTACTTAATTAAGAAATTAATCTTTCAAAATTTAGGTAGTCATTGATTATTTTAATAGCAAACCAGTAGCTGAACAAGCGTTACAGGGTGAGCTCATATATAGGCAATTATGGTACACAATCACGAAGTATTACTTGTATTGATTAGCTAATAACTATACATCCATGAGTTTTCTAGTGGGGATACTTCTAAAAAAACAAAAATGTGTTGAAAAGGTTCATAATTATACCACACAAAATGACACTAGGTATGATTATGCAGAATGCAGAGAAACATTCAATCAGCAGCTTTTTCGCAATCGTAGGTTGACCCAGTTGGCCAAGCACCAAGTCGATGTTATCTGTATTTCAATTTTATCCCGATGAACTTGAAGAATGTCACATACATATGCTCAAAATTTGAGGAAAATAGTGCATGTTATTATGGTGAAAAGCGCAATGCAGCTCTTTATCTTGATGGCTCACTGTTGTCGTGATTAGTGTTAGTTTTCTTGACGGTTGATATTTATAATATTATAAGCACTTTTTAAATATATATTGGTAAAAAAAAGAATGAAGAACGAACTGTTGATGAATCTGAAAACCAATAAATAGTAATTAAATAAATTGTTCAAAATCTAAAAAAAGTTAGTTGGTATTGGTACTGATAAGCTTCTAATGATGTTTTTGTGTTTTAGGAATTTCGCAGTTAACACAATGTAGTCAAATTGCCAATTTACCAGAGTTGCCTGCTTCCGATGAAGAGCGTCTCCTACAAGCAGCTTTATCTCTTCAACAAAAGCTAATTCTGCGTCAGTGGATGAGCAAATTCAGTTTACTTAATTATTACCCACGGTATGTATACCTATCATCAGATTAATAATATGTAATAATTGTTATATTTATTATTACAGATTATTAGCTCTTAATGTTAACAGATTAGATGACGTTTATTGGTTTGAAAATAGTAAAGCAAGTCATGTTCTTAGTAAAGATTACGTACTATGGTCTAATGCTCGACAATCATTGCCTACAACTAAACAAGAGCTGGAATCCCTAAAGGCTGATCTTTGGTCAGAAGTTGTTAAAAGTACTAACCATCAGGACGCGTGGACATGGGGTAAGGGTTTATTTATTTATTAATATCTATCCAGAATTAACAATACCATTACTGTTTTACAATTGAACTTGTACCTATAGCGTACGTAATAAATATAACTGTGTATAGCCTCCATGGTATGCTTTTTTATTATTTATAAACGTTGCCTGTGTTTTATTTGAATGTATAACTAACAATAAAATATGGACGACAGTTTAGACCATGAAAGTGAGACGTCTGTTGTAAAGAAAGCGAAACTACACTATTACATATGATTAAGTTAACTACAGGGTGTCTCATAGAAGAGTTAGAATTTTAAAATTGAATATTTAAAAGACCGTTTGAATTGAGCATGGAGAGAGGGGTATTTTAGATTCGTCTTTCATGCGGATTTGTCATTTGCAATGTCGAATTGATTGGGTGCCCATCGCGATTACGCTGTTGAAGCGTTTATCATGGGGTACGTTATGACTCGGCGGNTGTAATAAGGTGAAGAAATGGAGTCCATAATTTCTTTACCGTTAAGTTCATCTAATGAGACGTTTTTGAAATACTTTTTTAAGACTTTAAGTATATGTATTAACACAGCGCAACATCTTGTAATTTTCCGGCTTTTACGGCAGTTGTACAGGGTATCCTTATCTCTTATTTTTATACATAGAGCGTTGCGGTTTTCTGTCAGTGTTCTACTTTTTTGTGAAATGAAAGATGGCGTCAATAAAATTTTTAAATCACTGTAAAAAAAATTAGTGTTTAAATCGTCCTCCAACTTCATCCCAAAAGACTAAACCCCTTTTGGTTTTAGAGATATAGGGTATAGGACCTTGTTGGAGCATACGTAATCCTAAAATGTAGCATCGTGCTACAGATGGCGTTTACTGCGCCATTTGTAGTATTTTCTGCTAGTGATTTGGATCAGGAAAAGTTAACTTGGAGGCGACTTGGAAACTTCTTCCTGAATGTTTATAAGACGGGCCAGCTGGCGGTTTTGCATTTGGATTACTATCTGTTTCGATGTTCCACATTGTCCCGACGTCTTCCTGTTACAATAATCTGCCATAATATAAGCGTGTTTAAGCCTATCCATCGAAAAATTCAACGTGACGTTAACGGACATCGATTGTGAACGTTTTAGTGCGCCTCTCAACTACCTTGAAAGGTCCTTCGCAAGGCTGTTGTAGTAACGCCTTAAGTCCACTGCGACGGAGAAAGACCCTTTGTGCGGTAGTCATATTTTTGAACATAAATGTTCCATGGTTGGTTCCTTCGACGGGACGCAAACGCTGTATGTGTTGGCGTAAGGCTTGCAGATAGGTTTCGGGATTGTTTATGGAAGTGGCCAGGGATTAAAAACTCTCCTGGTATTTTGAGTGGTTCTCCATATACCATCTCTGCCGCTGAGGACTATAAGTCGCCTTTTTAGGCCGCTCGAATTCCTGGCAAAGTACTTCCGTTCAACTGGAATTGGCATGGCACATAATTGCACCTTTTAATTGCCGGTGCAATCGCTCGACGAGACCGTTAGCTTGTGGATGTGAAGAGACTGGACTCAAATTGCCTCCCTTGGTCTGTGGTAATTCGTAAGAGAACGCCGAACCTATCTATCTAGTGTGAGAAGAAAGTTCGCATTACAGTTGTGACTTCCTGGTCCATCGTAGGTAGCGCTTCGGGCTATCGAGAGAACCTGTCGACACACATGAGGCAGTATCTGAATCCATCTGAACTCGGCATGACGACAGTGTCCACATGGACGTGTTCGAACCTTAGGCATTGGGAACGTCCGTTGTGGTGGTTTCGTATAGCGTGTAACCTTGGATCGTTGGCACACTTTGCAACTCTGTGTCATTCGCTGCAGTCCTTTTTTATTGACGACCAAACAACGCTGTGTTATCATTTTGACTGTCGCTTTTACTCCAGGATGTGAGAGACTATATGTAACGTTGAAAATGGTGCGTCTGAATTTGGAAGTGACGAAGGGGCGCACTTCTTGGTAGACACATCATATAACAGCTCGGGATAGCTTCTGGCATAGTTATTCACTTCAGTTAGAGCGACGTCGATTTGTTGGTTATCGAGGTTTTCAGCTCTTCATCGGTCCATTGTGAGGCTGCTAGTGCTTCGAAATCAAATGCGTCTGACACTTTTTCAATTCAGGTAATCGCATCAGCGACCACATTTCTGTCTCCTGAGACGTGGCGTATATCTGTGGAAAACTGTTATTGTTGACTAGTTGTTACAGGATTACATAAATGATTAAGTCTGATGCGTCAGAGAAAACTGCTAGTGGTGCGTTCGGTATAGGATGAGTAAGCAAGGTAGCTTTGGCTAAACTGTCCATGCATGCCTCAAATGCCTCTTTGGTTGTTGCTGTCCATACCACGGGTGCTTTGCCTTTTGCGTTGCCTTGTAATAAATTATTTAGCACTGTTGCTGCGTTTGGTATAAATCGCCTATAGAAATGCAACATGCCCAAAAAGCGACGAAGTTATTTCACAGTATCCGGCTACGGAAATGAACGAATGACTTCTACTTTCTCAGGAAGGGGCTGCGTTCCTTCACTAGAAATGAGATAACCAAGAAACTTAACTGTTGATTGGCCGAAAACACTTCGCAGGGTTAACAATCACGCCATAGAACTGTAAACGCTCGAATAGCGTCCTTAGATAGTATGACGTGTTGCTCTGGCGTTTTTGATGCGACGAGAATGTCATCTATATAAGCATAACAAAAGTCCATTCCACGAAGCACCTCACCTATAAATCTTTGAAAGGTCTGCGAAGTGTTTTTAAATCTAAAACACATGTATGGAAATAAACCCGAATGGTGTGGTTATCGCTGTTTGCATTAGATCCTCTTCAGCGACTGGAATCTGGCGAAAGGCCTTCACAAGGTCTATGGTAGAGAAGATCGTTTCGTTGGAGAGAGTCTGCGAAAAGTCATGAATGTGACGTACAGGATATCTATGTGGTTCTATACGAGCGTTCAATCTCCGGTAGTCACGACACGGCCTCCATTCTTCTCTTGCTTCGGTACCATGTGAAGTAGAGACGACCAGCAGCTTTTGAAGGGTCTTGCAATTCCTGTTCTCAGCACGATATCGAGCTTCTTGGCAATTTTTTACATCTTTAGGGCTAACCGTCGTGGTTTATGAGCATCGAGTGGCCCTGGCATAGCTTTGATATGAAGCTTGGTGTGATGTTTCGTGTTCTTCACCACGCCACCTGGTCGCTTGGATAACAGTTCATGAAAAATTGTAGAACCCGAAATGGTCTTAATACATGGAAGACTTCCATTCGAGGCTCTAGAGGTAATTTGCGTCGTCACATCCTGGAGTTTTCGATTTCTTACATTTACCAGGAGATTGTTATGTGAAAGAAAATCGACATCAGCAACTACAAATCTCCATAAAAGATCACGACTTAGACCGAGGTCAAGTGTTAACGTAATTGTACCGATAGTCGCTATAGTTGTTCCATTGACTGTGCAATGTTGATATGTTGACTTTTCGCACGCTCCTTTTACTAGCGAAGGGTACCAATAGTTATCACTAGAAGCACTACGGTTTCGGAAACGAGGACGTGAATTTGAATGCGACTTTGACCGTTGTTTATGTTGATTTCACAGTTCGGACACTTCTTGTTTAATCATCATCTCTCTCTGCAACGGTGCTGCTGCAAGTCCTTTCAGATGGCGAAGGAACTGCGACGGCTTTCGGTCCCCTATCTCTTCTGTAGTAGGCGTCTAGTTTTTTGCTCCTGGGACGTGCCGAACCTTTCGACCAACTATATTTTTAATATCTCGTATGCGTTTCTTTCAGGCTTGTTGACTATGATGTCTCTAACTTCCACGGCGTACCGTGGCTCCAAGGCTTCTATGACGCAACTGAATTTAGTGGCGTCGGTAGTTACTTTCGCATTTACAAAGCTGCTTTCCATCATTGCAAACCATAGCTCTGGATCGGCAGGGATGAACGATGGTAGACGAGATGCGACGTGGTTGACGGATAATGCAATTTCTGATTCGCTCGATGTCTATCTACTATTCCCGACAGAATTGTTCAAAGCCATTTTCGAAAAACAATCACAACCCGCGCACCCTCAAATAATGCACAGTAAAAATGTACTTACGATTTTTTGTACGTGCACTACCACAGTTTGGTCACTATTTGTTGGGTAATACTTTGCTGTTATGCTGGATCGCATTTTTGCCTTTCCGTCGGACACTCAGACGATTTGTTCTTTGTTGGGCACTTAGAAGATTGTCTGTTTGTTCTTCATCAGGCACTCTAGAAGATTCTGTATTTGCCCTTAGTCGGGGTCACTAATTTAGGTATGGTGGTGATTCAATGCACTTTGCAAAAATTAAATAAACCAGAAGAAACACAATGAAAACGTAACAAATTTAATTAATAATAGCTGAAGAAAGAAGCAGAATAGTTGAACAGCGTTGAAGTCTGCCACAACTATTAGGTTTTCCTGCCCTTTCACGAAACTTAACACGTCTTCTATATCTGCATAAACCGCTTCTACGTCTTCATCATTGTAAGATTACCATTTTTACCGGCTTCGAGTTTAATTTAACCATTACTGTTATATCACTTTTTTGTAAATAACTTTTTACACTCTTCCCTTCCTACGCATCACAATTCCTACCCCCGAATTACTTTCCACAGATCCTGTATGTATTATTCTAAAGTCTCCACATCCGGAAGTCATCAGCTTTTGGCCAACGGACTTCACTAATTAACTTTTATCTAAATCATCTAAATATTTTAAAGTTTAGATCCAATCAAGAACATATTCACTGTCTCAGGATAAAAACTCATCTTGTGGGTACCTATACACATATGTATACAAACGAAATGTAATATTTGTAATTGTTATTTTTCTGTAGATTAAGAACAACACTGATCAATCATTAATTGACTTGCCACTCATTGAGACAAAATCGGCCATTCTTGCATTCCTTACTTTTATGCGAAATAGTGGTATATCATTAATTTTTTTACAGGTGGAATGTTAATTGTATCTGTATCGATCGCTGGGTTGGTCACTTTGGCTGCTATGACCCAGCCGTCCCTAGCGCCAGAAGCAAAGCATACTCTTCTACAGTATGTTACCGGAAAGTATTTGATGCCATCAAACTGCAAAGTAGGAATCAAGCTTATTACATCCAATATAGATACAAAAAAAAATTAAAGATATCGCAACATTCTTTCGATTCAAATTATATCATAAGTTTTAATTTAATAAATCTAAAAATTGTGTTTTTTAATTTTCGATATGTACGTGGTAGGCAAATGTCAACGGAATTGTGTTAATAATTTAGTTCATAAATACCATTAGTTTGTTTCGCGATATTAATCTACAATAGGCCTCTCAACAGGTTACATTTCATTGGAACGATATGCATCCAGTTGGTCATACAGTCTGTTTTACTGTACATTTCTACCAACGTAATGGACAACCGTATCCGATTTGTGATACTGATCAATTAACCGTTGAAGTCTCCGACGGAACCAGAAAGGTAATAACTAAAGAATAAAAAGAAAAGTTTATCAGAAAAGGGAAACAAAATAATAATTTATTAATCCTTTATATTGAGAAATATTTGGTATATTTAGATAAAAGAATACAGTAAAAGTTCCTTATTCACGGTTTCCTTTCGTGTTTTCATTACTCGCGGGTGAAAAAAATTGCAACCTAGTTCCTGTATTCGCGGTTAAAAATTTCATTATTCGCGGTTGCAATCGGTAAAGAGAAAAGGATTCGGTATCATTTATTAAGGGGATTGACCGCAATAGTCCGCTCGTGCCTAGTGTGAATTTTTCCGAAAACATGGGTTTCTATTTTAAACATTGTGATTTAACGCTACGAGATAAATATCTAATTTTTTGTATTATAACAGACAAAGGTTCACACTAACTCGGTACGTTTTTGGTTTTCAATAATATGGTCATTAAAAGCTTTTACAATAAGTGCTTAAAGTTGACGCTTCTTATAGGACACGTATGATCAATAGAAATTAAAAAATGACCTTCGACAAGCTTTAGAACAAAGCTTTATCTATCTTACTAAAAATTTCAAACTTCTGTTCCAAATATTAAACTCATGATACCTAGAACCGATAAGCATGTTTTTACTCTACAGTACGTGTACCACTGAATCTCCTTAATGTATCGGCATTTTCTGAGTATGTACAGTTGGTATGTGCCGAAGCGGCTTTTTTAAAAAATCTAACCGAATAAAAAAGGATTCGCTGTTATTTTTCAACGTATCAGCATCTTTTCAGTAGTATTGGCTCGTGCCGTAATTACATTTAAAAGGTGACAAGATCAAACATAATATTTTTCCTGTATGTTACATTACAGATGGCAATAATATCAGAATTGGGTTCACCTACGGATCCGCTATGTGCCAATGTAGCAAGAATAAAATTTACTGTTCGCCATGCTAGTCAGTATATCATTTCTGTGATGGTAGGATCTCAACATGTAGCTGGTAGTCCTTTTTCTCGCACTTTCATTCCAGGAGTGATTGACGCTCATCATACCGTTATGTTTAGATACTGTAGTACAGTTGTATGTACAGCTAATGTAGGTCATATGCTCTATGTTGAACCCAGAGACGAATATAGCAATGTGTGCACCTTTAAACCCGGACAGGATCCCACAGAGGTAAATGTTATATAATAAATCTTATAATGTATACGAGACTAGATTACATCACTTGAGCCAATAATTGGTAACTTGAAATCAAGTTCTAAATATATACATAATAAATATTTGCGTCTTTGAAGATTTACGTTTAGTATGTTTATTATGGTTCCTGTTTAATTCTGACATACGTAACATACAAAAAGAAAATAAACAACTTTCATAAATCAAATAATTTCATTTTACTCAATACATAAGAGCCGTGTTTTATTAATTGTACCTGTATTGTATCAAAACAAAACAATTGCTAGTGGTTGACTATTGTTAGTGACAAATTTGCACTTGATTATTATCAATATTCGGCTTAAAATCGTGGTCTTGTCAATTTAGTGTTCCCTGATTGGCTTTTTTTTATATTAAACTACCATCATGGTTCTAAAGTTATTATTATTTTTTTTTAACCCTGTAAATAAATAGTTCACTTCCATATATTACTAAAAAGTAATGGCTAGCTCTACAGATATGATTCTGGACTCGTACTTCAATTTATTTGAAAACTTTCGGGAAGCTAATATACTTCATTTACTTTTTGTAGCGATGTGCCCCTTCCAATGTCTTGGATGCGCGCTGGCAAAATCGTTGGTAGGGAGAAAAAAGTTCATTATACTCTCCACTCTTGTTCATTAAACATACTTTTTTATACAGTACCTGCCAAAAGTTTTGTTCAATCATGAATAGTAGTGCGAGTCGAAAACAAGCGTTGAAGCCTTTAATATATCTTCAAATATAAATATACATTTCGTTGATATTTTCAGTAATAAATGGTACCAATAACAGCACATTTGAACAGTGCAATCGTAGTGGATAGAATGGTCAATTTTTCCGTGCAGTACTGTACGGATTATACGCTCCGGTTAAGAGAGTTGTCTCCTTCCTTTTCTCGCCTAGTGCTGTTCTTTTCTACTTTGCGCCAGTCAAACTGAAGGTCGGTCACATCGCTACAGAAAGTAAATGAAGTATACATACCCAATGTCTTATGTCAGATTAGCGTATTAGTACTTTCGCTTTATCAAATAAACCATTAAAAATAACAGTACTCAGAGGTACAAAAACTCAAATTCAGTTTGATAAAATTGTAAAATATACGCAACACTGTCATTGGTACTAATAAAAATAAAAACGCTTTAACCATAGAATAATAATTTTCTTCCTGCAGATACATTTTGAAATTTTTCTTTTTTATGTAAACTTATTTTAATATATTTACCTTCCTGTTAAATAGATGTGAATGTGTCGTCTTTCTTCAAAGCTAATAAAAGTGAGATACTTAAAATAAATATATATTTTTAGGGATTTACTGTGTCTCTGAAGCAAATAGGAAGTCAGTCTCGCGAAGCCGATTTAGACAAAGCTGATGAACAAAATAAAATAAATTTGGATTACGATTGGCATAGTAAAAGACTAACGATTCAAATTAAATTCTTGTACGAAGGAATATACCATGCAACTATTCGGTACGATGATACAGAAATACAAAACGGCGATTTCGACGTTATCGTTCTCAACAGTAAGAATTGTTTTTTTTTTAATAATAAATAAATAAAATGTTTTTTGTATGCTAAATATTAATTTCGCAGGTATTGATTCCGCCTTAGTTCATAAAAATGTTGTATCAAAAAGTCATAATGTCTATTACGAGGCGAAATTAATTGCCAACAATGGTGAAAAATATAGCAAGCCGAAGAGAGTACTATGTTACATATCACCCAAACAGTTTATTATAAAGGAAATGTTCCTAAAGTTTATCCCGAAACGACTCTTCACATTCAGATTGTGCCCTTCAACAAAGGTTAGTAGATTAATTTAGTAATACTCAAAAATATTTATTTTTATATGTTTCTAACATATGTACATTTTATAGAACTTATTCGATTGATGGTTTGTTTATGATTGTTGATGTAATTTTATTGTTTGTTGGTGATTAGTTTTTTAGTTATTAAAAATTGAAATGTTGAGTGTGAAGCTGGCAAATAATTTTTTAATGTTTTTATAATTTTATTAAATGTAATTGATAAGAAATCATTTGTTGAACTTATATTGCATCACCACTACTTTTGCTTATCACTTATTTATTTAAAAAAGGGAACTAATAATCGTTGATGTATAAATTATTATACAATGTGTTTCTGATATATGTGACAAGTTTTGAGGGTTGTTAAGTAGATACAATACGGAATCACATATTGAGTAAAGCAGCGTCGTTAACAGCTTACTGCTACACTACTACAGATAATAATTAATTAAATAACATTTGCTCATCGCTGATACTGTGCAGCACTATTTAAAGTACACATTCGAACTCCAAGCTAGGAGACGGATTTCAAGAAGTTTACCGAAATAATTTCTGAGGACATATTTCATTTGGAGCAAGCATCACACGGTTCATTAGGATTGTAGAGTAAGGTGTGACACACGCTCTGTAAACTGTTCGTCTAGAAACTCGCGCACTTGTTCTTGAAATGTGAAGAAGAACATAAATCCACGAACTTATAATGGTATACCTTCAAGAAAATTCGATAGAGTTTCTTGTAAAGAAGTCAAATATGACTCCCCATTAATGCGCGGAGGTAGAATACCGAATCTTCAAAAATTCTACTCCACACATTACCGAAAATCGCTGTTGAAATCGCGCAACTTGCACGTCATGCGGATCTGTATCACACCAATAGTGCGTATTGTAAAATTTGAAAACTCTGTTCTTCGTGAAGCAATATTCCTCCAACACCATATGGAAAAAATTGGATTCTACGGCATTCTTTGCCGTAATCTCTGTTACAAATCCACTCGCGACTGAAAATCAGTTTTCTGCAATGCCTACACTTGCTATAAATGATGAGGATGAGGATACAGTAACTACTCTTTAAAATTTGCTATGCTATAACACGCGAGGAGCTTAGGTTTCGTACTATTCCACGTTTACTATTCTGGGGGTTGTTTTATATGAAATCAGGGATTTTGCCTTCTATAGCGGCGATACGGTTGGAGCGTCGACTCTCACATGCAACATTGCCGGTTTCTCTTCATTTCTGTACCGCATTTATGACGATTTACCGATGAGAAGTTGGGGATACCGACTTTATATTCAGATTCACCGTAAATTAGTGATATCTTACAAAATCCTGATATGTTAATAGTCATAGTAACAACTACTGTTCTACACTGACCTATCACAGTAACACACTGGCACTATGTGCTTCGAGTAACTGCATATATACAAACCTACAATGTTAAAAGAACAAAGAACTACAACAGGCTGGCTGTAACACAATCATAGTCAATCACACGTAATCTAATTTAACAATGCATGAATACAAAAACACAAAATAAATACAACAGGGATTCTGTTATTTACCAGCTGATTAAATAAACCATTAGATTGATACCAGAACTAGATTGACCGTTACCAGCACATTCAGATTTTTTCTCGAAAACGGTGAACTTTCGGCCCAACAAACATTTAATTAATTTTCTTGTTTTATAGTGTCATATCACCTCTTGTAAACTTATTTCAGAAACACTCTGTATAACGCTTGTGTTTTAGATTAACTAATGCGTGACGCTGCTAAAACTCGCACGATTTTCCTTCTTCTGTATAAATGACTGATCAACAAACGTAATAGTTTTGTAATTTGGATCCAAAAAACGATAATAATAATAACTTCTAGGTATTTGTCACAATTCACACAATTGTTAATAACTAAAAAATTGTTTATCAACAAATGATAAGCTTGTATCAACAGTCATCAACAATAAAAATCTAATAAGATCAATAAAATGTAAAAAATAAATTTTCATTTGCCAACTTCATACAGCCCATTTATTTATTAGCTCATCATGATCTCAGTCATTGCCGGCTTGGGCAGTAAAACTGCTTTCAATTTCTACATTCGTAGGAGTGTAAGAATCCGTTTGGTTCGCGTGTAGGTCGTAAGAATTTTATTTTCATATTCCGTAAAGTTCAAATTAACTTCTCTATAAACTTGAACTGAACAATATTTGATATGCCATCCTTCAGATATAACATTGTTTCCAATATTTTAGAAAAGCCCCCTTGTCAGGTGTAAGAAACAGTTTAACGATATTTATTAATTAATCACCACCTACCCAATATATTTCAATATGAATAAGATTTGACTGTTAAAGTGTGAAATGCCGTCAGGCACCACTGGCAACGGTAATCACCGGGATGGTTGTTAATCTTTCAATTAGTCATGGACAAAACGGTTTATAATTGCACTTTTCGGTTAAAAATTGTAGGAAAATGTCATAAAAGTGATCGATTTCTATGTCTAACGACTAGAGTTTGTAAAAATGTCATTTGATTTTATTAAGCGGTTTAAAGGATATTAACGATTGATTAAAAAATGAAAACGGAAAAAAAATGAATTTTTGTGTTGCAATCAAATCGTGCAGATCTGTCTTCTCCTATAATTTAATTGAAAAATGAAATTAGCAAGTACTGTTGCTTTTGCTACCCTGTATGTTTTATGAAATTATAATCATTAAAAATTGTCAATTTTGAGGAATTGAAGGTAGCAGACAGCAACTGGAAATAGTGGGCGCGTTTAAATGGGTGCGTTCCTTTTACACATTTCCATAGGTGATTATTTTGTCACGCATATCACGTAAATACACTATGTCTGATTAGTACTCTGGAAAAATTAAGGGTGACGAGGGTACATGAAAAAGAAATAGAATGAGCCATCTCACACCACTCAGTGATATACTTATTCATCAGGGTAATGACCTTACCGAATGCCCCAACTCCTTCGGCAAAGATGATGATGCATGTTTGCGTGATGTTGCCAGTGCATTCTCCTTGAACCATCCTCATCTGACCACCATGCCCGCATATTCTGCATGTAAATACATTGGTTTTTGTTTGATATTTTCACACTTAACTTATTTTTGTATTTTGGAGTAATAACAGTAATTTTGTCAATAGAACCCTAATGAGTGCAGATTATTACTATTTCTTACGTACAGTTAAAGTATATAGTGACAACTGTTGCGAAGGTCACCAATAGGTATAGGTGTTTCGTCAATTGACACGATAATGAAAGGCGATAAGACAACGTGGCAACTGTTCTCAATCATTGACAGCTCGTTAACTGGGGTACATTTGTGCATATGTTTTACATCCCCTACGTTGTAGTGCTATCATGAGATACACTCTGTAGTGACTCACATACCTATACATCTATATATGTATACATTGAAAGTAGGTATTTTTTATATTTTAAAATAAATGACAATTATGTTAGGAGCTCAGGATAAATCGCTAATTATGGTGGGAATGTTTTCAAGTGCTATGTACCACCCACAAAGTTGCCGTCCAAATTTAGATGGGTAATGGCTAGTCAAACACAATAATGTTCTAACCGTTATCTGCATGTTTGTCAGTTTCGTCGTTAACAAAACGACCTAAAATTAAACTTTTCAGTTAAAAATTGTAAGAAAACGACAAAACATGCATGAAAAAATATTAAAAGATGAGTGAAATGTCATAAAGGTTATCGATTTATATGCTCAAGAACTGAAGTTTTGCGAAAAATCTGTCTGATTTTATTAAGCGGTTCAAAAGATTTGAACGGATTACGTCTAGTACCTATATATCGAATAATGTTTAAACTTATATATGTCAGTACATATTGTCGCGTAATCAAACACCTTTCTGACTACTCACTAATTAGTCTAACTATTTAATTTTTAATCAACACCACTTCTTGGTTATTGGGCTGCCTACATGTGACACTGTATGTCAGGCTGCCTACATATGATATTGCCTCCCTCCTAAAACTGATCGTCAAGATCAGTGACGTCGCCTCTGTAGGAAATAAACCGATCAATACGGACGATCTTCATTTTTGCCCGAGATCTTCTGAATTCGATAAATAATGTCTTTGATGCATCGAATAACGGTGTATGGACTAGCCCATGATTGTTGTAGTTTCGAGCAACGTCTCTTCCGCCTGAATGAATAATATAGTCCTCATTAAACCCAACAGAATTGGCTCGTAGGTCGTATCTGTTCCTGCGGTCACTTTCAAATCGTAGCTTCGTGTGCACAGCATTGCGGACGGTTTCTAGTCCTTGAAATTTTCGCACGTATTCATCCGTATAAATAAACTGGAGAATCTCCGGGACGACCAAACATCGTGTCTACTAGCAGTTTGAGGTTTTTCCTAAATAAAATACTGGCCGCTATTCTTCACGTTGTCTCATTCAGATGGATCTATAAGCTAAAAGGAAAATCGGTTTGTGTCAGTCTTAGTCAGTTTGGTGCTCGTTGACGAAGCCTTTTAAATTCATCTCCAGTTAAATTACGTAACTTGCGCGCGAAGCAGATACATGCTGCTCAGCTCGCTCCACCCGGCTTTTCAAATTATCTTAAAACACTGGAGACACACAGACCATTGAGAGGGATCAACCTGCAGCTAATCATCTAAGGTACCCAGGAGACGTGAATTAACCGGTCGCACATCATCTCGACCCGGCTAATACTGTCATCTTACTCGGACATCACGGCCTAACCTCACTTTTTGTGACATTTCATCCCCCACGATTGGCGGACTTCTGAAGCGTTGTTTGGCGAGGAACATATTTCCTGGCATAACTGATGCTTGGAGAGGTGAGCTGTGATACATGTGGTCCATGGAACTGATCGTTTTCACCTGATTGGATGTTGTAACGTCTGTGTGAGAGCTCTGTGTTAGTGTGCGTGCTTAAGCCTCGCTCACAACACCTTGCTTCGGCATACTGAGCGCGCGCACGCGCACTGAGGCGCGGGAAATTCAAACCCGGCCGCAACATGGAAGAACGCTGCACCATCGAAGAAGGTGATATCTCGATCGCTGACGATCTCCAGGATGCGGATTTGAGTGTTTCCTCCATTCTGCCCTCCTCTTCTTCTGTGCCCGCAGTGACCGCCCGGAACATCAAGGCTTTTGAAGCAAAAATTTTCCGGGAGCTCAAGATACTGAAATCTGAACTCTCGGAAATGAAGATATCCTACGCTGCCCTTTCGGACAGGTGTCAAGATATCCAGAAGGAAAATGCGGCCCTGCGCATCACAGTCTCTAGCCTCCAAGAGGCTCATGCCACGCAGCTCTCTCGAGTAGCTGCTGAACTGGAGGACAGAAGGAGAAGAAGGAAGAACATCATCCTCACCGGCCTCACAGAACGAACGGCCCCAACTCCGAAACGGCGAACTGAGATCGACAGAAATGACGTGTTTCAGTCTCTGGCCAACATTTGCCCTACTGTGGAAATGGACGATCTTCGCCATGTTTCTCGTCTTGGTGACAAGACTGAAAACCGCACTCGGGCAGTGAAGGTGACCTTATCGTCCCCAGAGATGGCCTCCAAGATCCTTTGCCGTGGACGTAGAAAACCATCGCCCACAGTCAAGGTGTTGAACGATCGGACGCCGGCACAACAACTGGAGTTGGAGACTTTGAGGAGAGAACTCGCTACTAGGCAGGTTGCTGGACATGACCTGACGATACGCTATTTACGTGGCGTACCTAGAATCCTCCCCGTTCACCAGGGAAACGGCAGACGGCAGCAGCGACAATAAACATCTCTTTCCTCTACACAAACATCGCTACCTTGATGACAAAATTCGACCAACTGGAGATAGAGGCCACTCAAAAGAAACCTACTATCGTTGTCATCACCGAGACCTGGCTTCGAGACGACATCCCTGATACTCTGGTGAACATCCCAGGGTATACGATCTTCAGAGAAGATCGCAGAGAGGTTAATCCCGATGGCAGGGTCAAGATGGGTGGCGGTGTCATGTTCTACGTTCTGAACAACCTGGACGGTGCCAACATTTCTGCAACACCTCTGGCGCACTTACAGGAACCACGGCTGGAGGCACTTTGGCTCAAGATCACCATCCGGGACTTAACCTTCGTGGTGGCAGGCATCTACAGGCCTCCCACGAAGACATACAGTGTCACACCAACCGACACTCTCCTGTTTGAAGTGCTTCGACGGGTCGGAGGAACCAAGACCCCTACCTTCATCTTCGGGGATTTCAACTTTCCTGACACCACCTGGGAACATGACCTACCACAGAGTCCACGCGAAGTAGATAAAGCTATTATCGAAGCGCTGTTGGACTCGAACCTGGAGCAACTGATCCGTGAACCCACACGGCACAGGGGCGTCCAGACTCCGTCCATCCTCGACCTCGTGCTTACCAACGAGCCCCAGCTTCTCTCGTCTCCCCAGCTCCACCCTGCCATCGGAGGCAGCGATCACCAGGTCATCACAACTCACCTGGAGCACATCTGCCATAACACCAGGCCTCTCCATGCACTAGAGGACCGGATCCCCTTCTTCAAACTGGACTATTCCATCATCTCAGCCAAGATACCGGATCGACTTCCACCTCCAATGGAAGATCTGATCCAGACCTACGATGACTTGACTGAGTCTCTGACCTCTCTTCTCCGTGAAGCTGCACCTCCATCTCGGAGGGTGTGCAGGAAACGGCCCCTGAAACCTTGGGTCACAAACGACATTCTGTCAAATATCACGAAGAAGAAACGTCTCTGGGAGGTGTATAAACGGACCAAAACTCCAGCTGCTTACCAGAACTACCGGGCACATTCCAACAGTCTTTCGAACATCATCAGGCTTGCCAGGAAGCAGTATGGGACCGGGATTGCAGCGAAGGGTGGCAAACTCCTCTATGCATACTTGAGCCGAGCATCCACCTCTCATAGTCCAGTCCCTAACGCCATGAAGAAGGGTGATCTGGAGATCACAAATCCCTCAGACATCGCTGAGCTCTTCGCCGACACCTTCGCCGAGGTTTATACAACCGAACCTCCCGGCCCGCTACCTTCCCTTGACTACCCTCCTCAGGATGACCATCTTTCCGACATCGATTTCTCCGTCAGAGACGTCGAGGAAGTCCTTCGCTCCTTGGACAGCTCTGCCTGCAGTGGCCCAGACGACATTCCATCTGTCGTTCTTAAGAACTGTGCGGAAACCCTCGCACCTTTTCTTCACACACTCTTCAGTCAGTCTCTGGACAAAGGTACCATCCCGGAAAACTGGAGGAGGGCCACGGTCACTCCGATCTTCAAGAAAGGTAGCAGGCACTTGGCGAGCAATTACAGGCCTATTAGCCTCACCAGCGCCACCTGTAAAGTCCTGGCGCGCCTGCTTGCAAAGGAAATCCTAGAGTTTGCCTTGCAGAAGGGAATCATTCCCTCCCAACAACACGGTTTTGTACCTGGGCGCTCGATCAGCTCCAACATGCTTCTTCTGGACGATTGGTCCAAAGCGGTGGACTCTGGGATTCCTGTGGACATTGTCTACCTCGATTTCTCGAAGGCTTTTGACAAGGTTGCACAACGACGGCTGCTCTAGAAGCTACACCATTTGGGAATCAGGGGCAAACTTCTTGCCTGGATCGAGGCCTACATGCGTGACAGGACCTTCCAGACAAGGATTGGTGACCGTCTCTCCACCTCTAGGTCGGCTCCGAGTGGGGTTCCCCAGGGCTCTGTTCTTGGTCCCCTGCTTTTTAATCTTTACTCATCCGACTTGCACGTGCGAACAACATCCCAGCACCAGGCATACGCGGATGATAATAAGATTTATGGGAACCCACTGACCCCCGGTGACTCCATCCAGCAGGACCTTGGCAACCTGGCTCTGTGGTCCCACGATTGGATGATCCCGCTCAACCCGGGGAAGTGCACTGTCCTACACCTAGGAAAGAAGAAAAACCCACACAGGGTATACCATCTTGGAATCCTGGCGCTGGCTCCTGTTACCTCTCAGGTAGATCTAGGCATCATCGTGTCTGATGATCTTAAATGGGACCTACAAACCACCGCCGTATTAAAGAAAACCAACTACTTCCTCTATCGTGTCCGCAAAGCCGTTGTGGAGGTGGACATCCCGCTCCTACGGAATGTACTGACCACCTACGTACTTCCGATGGTCGAGTACGGGTCCACTGTCTGGGCTCCGTACCTCCAGAAGGACATCAAGGCTCTGGAGGGTATCCTGAGACGCGCTTCGAAGATACTCAGAGCACTGAAGTCCTTGCCATACGAGGAGCGCCTGAGACGGCTTGGGCTGCAAAGCCTGGCAGACAGGCGCCTTTTTGCTGACCTCACGGAGACCTATCGTATCCTCCACGGTCTGTACCGTGCCTCCGACCTGCAGAAGATCTTCCTCAGGTCGACGTCGCAACGGGGTCACAATCTGAGGTTGAACGTGTCGCGTTTCAAAACGCAACACCGAGAGTACCACCTGGGCAACAGGGTTATCTCCACATGGAATTCTCTTCCGGCGAGCATAGCCCAGGCCCCGAGCATCGATGTCTTCAAGGCGTCTTTGCACCGTCACCTGTTTGGATCTACGAGATGAGCTGCCAGGACCCCCCCTCTCAAATGATCTCCTACACAGTTTTTTTACTATAATTTGTATTTTCTGAAATGTAGACTACTATACCAGTTTGTAACTGCTGCCTACTTCAAATAAATAAATCGTTGAACCATTCCATCAGACTGTGGATCTAAGGCCATACTCTTCGTTTCTGTAATACCCATTCATTCGCAGTGCATGTCGAATATTTTCTGGACCAGTTTTCCACATTGGTTCTAATTCGTAAGTATTAAAATCGCTCGCGTATTCTTCTTAGTCTTCGTAACGCCGAAATGTCCTTCGACATGGATTACTTCTAAGACTACTTGAAGTTTGTTTCTGATTTTATGTTGACTCTTTCATATTTTCAACACGCCGTAGTCTAAAGTAAGGGAAATTTATTGGATCCAATCACTTTTTGTTTTCTGGCTTAGGTACCTCACATCTGCCTACGATGGTGTTGAAGTTCAAGCTTCCTTCCAATATGTATGTTCGTCTTTCCTTTGATCTTCCATTAATTAGATATGTTCTCAGGATCCGTCAGGCTGAACAGTTCTTAGATTAAGTGGAATTTCCGTCCATACAGGTACCTATGGAAATGTTCGAAGATTTTAACTACAGTCAATTTCAAGAGTGTTTTATTATCCGATAAACTTTTCCTTTTAGGATTTAGAAGATAGGACTCAAATTGTTGGAAAGTGTCGTTACTTCTTTGGTTACGGTTTTTCAGTTACTTCTGATGTACTTCCTGGAGATATTTATCGCCGTATCTCATTTCTAAGCTTTTAACAAGATGGTGAAATTCATAATATAGGAAGTCGAGCATTCCTTGAATTATATATCTAGCACCTCTCCTCGTAGAGAAATTATTAGTGGTATTGCTTTTTTTTCCATACGTTTGCCTCTGCCGTTGTTATAAACTGCTTTTGCATCGGAATCGTCATGCGTTTCAGTGGTGTGTAGGTTTTCTCATTTCGTGCTCCATTTCTTCTATGATGGTGCTTTATGAAATTTTTCGATGAGGTCAGATTCTTTCTTTTCTCTTCAAGAGCTTTCCAACGATATATACTTAGTTTGTTGAGGTTAATCGTATCGTTAGAAACTTCCAGAAAGTTGACCGGTGGAACGTTCTGGAATATCCGATGGTACTTTTCAAAATCCTCCTCCTTCTTCAATTCCCTTCAACCCCACTTCTGACACCGAATGTCACGTAATATCTTTCTGACTACTCACTAATTTATGAATGAATACCACCATTATAAATTAATAATTATTAATTCACCACTATATTGCGCACTTTAATTTTTTAGGACTGACGAACTTATGATAATTATGATACACAAATATTAAAGTCAGTGGCGGACTAACAGGGGGGCCCCACCGAGCGGCATGGCCTAGAGGTCTAGACCATTGCTTAGCATTCGGGAGGACGCCGGTTCGATTCCGGGTCCGTCTGCCTTGGTCCAAGTTTTTCTGTGGTTTCCTTGGATCACTTAGGCAAATGCGGAGGCAGTAATATTCCACAGATAATCTTTCACTCTCTTCTGTCTTCATTTCGTCCGTCTCATCTTTCTCACCCGAACCACCACCCACCCATTCCCACGATTCCTGAAAGCAGGCTGAAGAGGGCCTTCCGCCCTACCTTCCGGCGTAGTCCGGAGGGACTGCCCGCCCACCAGCACTAGTGGCTGGTGGGAATGAAACACCCAAAAGTTTTTTTTTTTTTTTTTTAGGGGGGCGGAAGGGGCGTCCCGTCCCGTCTTTGTAGCGGGTACTTCCCCAGGAATCCCTGAATGAATAATGTGCAAATAATTTACGCTTGTATGCCTACATTTACATTCACTACATTCTATTTACGTCGAAAAATAATCATTGGCCTCATTTAAAGTATATTAAATTTCATTACGTTGATATTTAATAATTTATTAGTGTGTTCTGATATTTTCGCGAACGGATAAGCCTTTTTTCAAATTGTAAAGTAATAAACGCGTTATTATCCGTTCAAAGTAATTTCATTAAAAAGTGTAATAGTGTATTTGATTTTTGCTGCATCAGGAGCGACTGGTCAATCTAGTCGTGTTTTCAATAGAAAGAAAAATTTTAAAAGAAATCGATTTCACAGAAGTTATTGAGGAGTTCAGTAAATTGAAGGCACGAAAACACATATAACACGCTACAAAAAATAAAAAAAACCAACTAAAAAACTAAAAGCTGGGGGGCCTCGTTCAGCTTTGCTGCCCCGGATCTCTGACGGGCTTAGTCTGCCACTGATTAAAGTATACACAATAATATTACTAAGATAGAAAGGGTTTGAGTTAGGTAAAGGTGAAAATACTTTCAAATGCTATTCACCATCCGAATTTGAACGGGTTACACCTAGTCTATATAATGATTCTCTAACTTATGATGTATAATGCCATAAGCAGTTTGATTGGCTTGTGTGAAGTGCTATACATTATGTTTTCAGCTTACGTTATAGTGGTGATTCGTGCCTAGAGGCTTGTAGAAGGTTTCCCTGATTGGCGTGTATTATGCTACTGCCACCTAGAATTAAATGCAGTGCATTAAGGGCTTAGGTTAGGTTATTATGTACATGCTTTTTGTAAAGGCATATGTGAGGTACTATTTTCTAAAGACAAATGTACAGTCCAAATAATGCTACAAATATAGAAGACGTGTTAATCTCATGTACTTTTAGTTTCTAGATTTTTCATTCTTAAGTAATCATAATCATTTTGTATATTAAATACACTCTTATACCTACGCTATCACATATTCTACTGAAGGTTATCTGTTCAGAGGAAATTATTGAAAAGAACATTTTCAGTTTAGTTTTAGAACAAACGCAACAACAACGACAGAAAAAAAGACGGAACATATGGGTGGCTTTTTTTACATAGATGATGGTTGCCAACCGATGATCGAGCTTGTATCGAAAGAAAGAAATGTGATAGCGGCAACATTTATGCAATTCTTATTGAAAAATGTGGGAGGATCTGAAACATTTAAAGACAAACAGGATTTCTTTTATCACGAAGTGAGAAAATTCCATCAGAAACATTATCACGAAAAGTTAACTATCAAAGTAAACCGAGAAAAACTAATTGAAACGAGTATGAAGGCGACAAAAAACTTTTCTGTTAATGACTGGTGTAAAAATTTTGAAATTGTATTCCAAGGAGAACAAGGTAAGGAAATACTATTCAACATTGTTTTTATTATTTAGACGTGTTTAGTAGTAGATATTTAGAACGGATTATTTTTATGTTTCGCGCTACAGGGATTGACTGGGGCGGAATTAGAAGAGAATGGTTCGAATTAGTTTGTGCTCAACTTTTTGATTCTAAAAACGGCCTTTTCAAGAGTTTTCACGATGGTCAACAATCTTTAGTGCATCCAAACCCAAACAGACCTTCTCATCTTAAACTGCGACACTACGAGTTTGCGGGAAAAATCGCAGGAAAATGCCTGTACGAAAGCGCTCTCGGAGGTTCTTATAGGCAACTAGTTCGGGCAAAATTTACAAGGTCTTTCTTAGCTCAAGTTATTGGATTAAGAGTTCACTACAAAGTAAGCTTTTATAATGTGCCTTATTCTATTATATCGATAGGTATAAATATATATAGCAGTTTATACGTTCGTAAGTAAAAGTTATTTAATTTAATATTATTGTAGTATTTTGAACAAGACGATCCCGACTTGTACCTGGCAAAAATCAAATTTCTTTTGGAAAATAACATTGACAATATGGACATGGAACTGTATTTTGTTGAGGAGATATACGACTTGTCTGGACAATTGTCGCGAACCGTCGAACTTATTCCCAACGGCAGTAAATTTAGAGTGCATGATTCGTCAAAACATCAATATTTAGACGCTCTAGCTCAATTTCGATTAGCAACGAATGTCAAAGACGAAGTGGATGCGTTTCTAAAGGGGCTTAACGAACTCATTCCCGATAATCTTCTCAGTATATTTGATGAAAATGAATTAGAGGTACCCATTAAACAACTTCTCTTCTATAACTTTGCACATGTGCTAATTTTTATGCTAATAGTAACTAACTAGAAAATTTCCTGTAATTTATTAGTCAGGAAAATGATCACCAATTTTTTAATTTATATAAAATAATAAAAAAAGAAAATAATAATGAAATTTTATCAATTTCATTACAATTTTTCAATTTATTCAAAACCAGATCGATAAGTAGTCCACATTTTGCACCCGTACGGTCTGTACGTATTTTAACATACACCTTTAGCAATTCCTTTTTATTTCTTAACCGCACTGCTGTACCAACCTTCTATTGCATCTAGTTGACACTCCAAAGCTCTTGCACTTATTTTAGAGGTATCTTGTATTATACATATACACGGTGACTACCCATAGAATATTTCGGAAACTACTTCGATTTGAATTTTGAAAAAATGGACAATAGCTGGTCCTAAGGTTCATTGTTTAAACAAAAAAACGTATTTGAAAGTAGTCAAGGACCTGCTCGAAAAAACTAGAATTCAAGGCCGCATTCAATCAGCTGGTAATTAGTACCATCAGTGTTGTGCTCCTCTTATACTTTTTGTATTCTTTGTTAGATTACTAGAAGGGTGATTGAAGCTATTCCGTCAACCTCTAGTAGTAATTTGTTCTATCAACCGTGATTTCAGTCAACCGGTATGCAGTTCAATACACTATTTCAACAATATAATATTAATGGAGTAGGTCAGTATGTCTTTGTGGAATAATTGATAGAATGATGCAACATGATCCATACCGCTGTTGTACAAAACGAAATCCATTTGACAGTGTGATAGATGTTAAAGGAAGCTAGCAAGCCTAGCAGAAAATTGATTTTCTGCCGTGAGCTCATTTGTGTCAGTGGTTTCGGCAAAAAAAGTTCTTCAAACGCCATTTTTTCCTAAGGGTGATGTTTGCATCCTTGGTAGTCCAGATCTAAATTTTGGTCTTTTGACACGGAATGCAAACGCGTGACTTTTTCGCACAATCACTGTTTGTTGATGACCAGATGAAACGTTGTGTGATTTATTCGATAGATGAACGAATACTAGGTTGATTAAGCAAGTTGTTACATAATTGGAATACGTCGTTAGCCATTTTGTGGTATCGTAGCGGTGAAGTTCTTTTGGAGTAATTTGTAAAAGTTTAGTACACCAAGACATTAATGCAGTTGTTTTGCAGTGTTTGGTTTCGAATAATTGTTGTTACTGTATCAAGTAAAGAACAACTTGAACTTTGATTTGTTAAATGGTACACAATATGAATTTAATTACGTAAACACTGTTTGTAAATGTTGCTCGTGCTATAATGCTATAAAGCAACTGGGATTTGATTGTATTCTCGAACCAGGTTAATTGTGGAGAATATTGTTTTGTTTGATAATGCACGGAATAACTCTTTGTTTTATAGGCGGTAAGATTTATTTATGTTTACTTTAGACATTGTTTACTTTACACTACATGCATGTGTAGATGTTTAGTTATTGCAGTTGGTTGTATTCAGAGATCTACTGTTACACCTACGTTACCAAATCGCGCTCATAGTCGGCTTGTTATGGTTTTCTTACAATTTTTTTTGTTCCTTAATAGTACAGTCATTTGGTTCGAAAAATAGTGGTTACCGGGAGTTTTGAAAATTGGTAATTTTATAGATTTTGAGGAGCTGATTCCGAACTTCGACTTTGCCACCTCATATTTTTGCCGCTCGTGCCGCCATATTGGAAAAATGGCGCCAAAAAGCAGTTTTTTGACAATATCTCTTTTCCAACTCATTTTACGATAAAAACAGTCATATACAAAATGAAACTAGAGACAATTGCCTACAATTTATGTATCTACCTTTTTTGTCATAAAGTCAATAGTTTAGGCGTACGAGCGCCGCAAAGTGTACTCCAACAGGCATTTTGGCCAAAAAAACTCATTTCATCGCTATCCTCTTTGTTCTCGATTTGATCGTATACTTGCACAATTATAGTCTGTTTCTTCTTCTTCATCACTATCTGGTGATGAAACTTGCGAGTTACCACAGGTACCGCTACAATTCGTGCATATAATAGAACACTAACCACAAGCTTTCTGACATCCTTTTTCGCATTTGCAAGAAATGAGTTTTAACAAGCTTTCTGGAGCTGGGGACTCGAGTGTGGTGACAGGAATTAGCCCACTCTTGGTTTTTTCCACCCCCATTGCTCTGCATTTTGTTCATTCCCATACCACTGCTTATAATATCTATATTATATACATAAATGTTATATGTCNAAGTGATTGAAATAAAGGAAAAAGGATTAAATATGGAAAAACACCAAAGCGAAGAAGAATACGCTAAATTTTAGGATATCAAATTGCATGTGGATTAGGCCTATTGGGGATACCACATTAAAAAAAAATGCGCCGCTTACTCTACCTCAAGGTGGTGAGGAAATGAGTTTTTTGGCTAAAATGCGTGTTGGAGTACACTTTGCGGCGCTCGTTCTCCTAAACTGTTGACTTTATGGAAAAAAGGTAGATACATAAATTGTAAGTAATTGTCTCTAGTTTCATTTTGTATATAATTGTTTTATCGTAAAATGAGTCGGAAAGGAGACATTGTCAAAAAACTGCTTTTTGGTGCCATTTTTCCAATATGGCGGCGCGAGCGGCAAAAATACGATGTGGCAAAGTCGAAATTCGGAATGAGCACCTCAAAATCTATAAAATTACCAATTTTCAAAACTCCCGGAAAACTTTCCAAGCAAAACTACCAAATGACTGTACTATAACCAGGCTGCCGTAATCACTACAATTTCTAATTGCACTAGTTGGCACCCTCTAATTCTCTCCATTTATCTTAAAAACACTCTGCATATACAATATTATCAAACATAAAAACACAAGTACTTATTTAATCAAAACCATGATTTAATAGGTATATTTAGGTACAAACATAAAATGTTTATTGCTGGAAATATTTTTATACGCCTTTAAACTGAGGAGCTTTAGTCTTAACGGGATATATTGTTTTTCCCGCTTGACCACTTCACAGTTATCGGAATCAAAAGGAAAATGTGCAACATCAAATGCTGTATTGGTTGTGACTACTGAAATTTCGTTTATCCAAATAATGAATTATGTCTAATATTATTAGAAACACAATTTATTTATTATAACGCTTGTGTACTATAATGTCCGAAGATACCACTTATTTTACTTCACTGTAGTTCGGATATTCTGCAAATGCGCGAGCATAATTCAAAGACGAAAGGAGAAAACTTCCCCCATTTGATCCTCTTCCAGCTGCAAACCTTTCGCTAGCTCGTTCGGAGTTTTGTGTTCTGCATGCGTATATTGCTGTGTTGGAAGCATTTTATTTCATGTAAGTACCCCTTTGTACTGAACATGCTATTACTCTAGATTCTAGAAGACTCCCATCTTCTAGTTGCGTTTCCAAGAGCAAAAAATTCTTCTAAAACGCTTAAAAGTTTAATTCGGGAAGTGAAACGGGTGTAACCAGTCACACTGCTATAGTATAAAATCGATAGATGATCGTCATGCTCGGCACCGCAGTCGATCTGGGATGCATTCTCGTTCGGCGTTTTCTAAACAGCGCGGCGATACAAAGGGAATTGATCAAATTTGTACCTCGATATACCCCTCTTTCGCATCACGAATCCCTTCGATACACCACCACCGAGCGAGCGCATTTGTATCGGCCCATTACCAGAAGCGGCCGAACGTGCGATAGCATAAACTCTATGCCATAGAGCATAGCTCATTCTCAGGGCGGAAACATAAAAATAATGATGTTTTATATCTTCAGGCGGATTTTGATTTACCTGATGATTAGTTAATGTTGTTTATAAAAAGGCCGAGGAAAAACTGATTAAGAAAATACATTTACAATCCGCCAGAAATTAGTTTCTTGTTGGCATTATCTCGTCTCGAATGGTTTGTCGACAGACAGTGACTTTTTGGTATCACGTGTTTTCAAACCCGGAATAAATTCCATTATGTTAACAGGATATAAAAATCAGGACGCTTGATATGTTGATTGTCAGGAACGTTTAAGCAAAATACTCGCTGTTTTAAAAAACATTTTTTATCTATCACACGACGTAGTTTAGTTTTGCCTATTTTAAACAAGTCTCTTAAAAATAAATTGGTAAATGTCCTCTTTCAGATTTTTTATTCGGGCCAAACCTGTCCAAATGGATAAATGTTATCCGTTATCTGCTCTACAATTAATTCAGCCGATTGAAACATAGCTTTCAGACGAGGCAGATAGACTTATGATCAACACAATTGGCGGATTGTTATGCCAAGGGGAAATTCTCCAATGCTGCTCACATCTTGAGCAAACCCTCTCCCGAATCTTTTTAGCGACAAACTTAACGGCAAGAAACGTTTCATCTTAAATACGAACTATCTCAATAATCTCCTCATTTTAAAATGGGGAACGTATGTACAGTATTACGAATGACACGAAAAAGTGCTTTTTTGAAATCGATCGATTTATAGGATGCTTATTTCTTATTGCCCGTAAAAGTCATGAGAAGTTTCGTTATAAAGACATATTGTATGTTTTATGCGTTTACAAAACTGCTGAAACCAGTGGTCCAGAAACTTCGTTTTAAAGGCTATTCTGTTAACTCTTTAGACGATTTTCTTTTTTTTTTTGAAGATACGAAGGCAGAATGTGTTAACACACATGTCGAACGGTTTCATCACATAAATTTTATGGAATTTGGGGTAATTTTTTTGGGCTGAACTTTGTCCTACAATGTAAAATGCTTGGTCCATACTTCCCTCAGTTACTTTCATGTTACACGGGCACTTCGGCCACTGCGAATTATTGAAAAAACGTCATAGCCGCGACAAAACAAAGCTTAATTCGTTGGATAAGAGAAACCTTAAAATTAGCAAGGGTGGACACTAGATTGTTTCATTGATTGATTGATTGATTCAGCACAAAATGCCTCTACTTCGGTGACGTTCGGAATGTCCTTTCCATAGAGACCATCAGGGAATCTACAGACTGGCTCGATTATTCCACCTTTGCCAAGTGTTACAATTGCCCAATAGTGAACAGAAATCAATTTTGTGTTGCATTCAATTTTTAGTTAATTTCCGTTACTTTAGTAGAGTTTTGTATTGCTTATGAATTTAAATATATTCGCTTTACTTCTACTTCATTCTACTCTCATTAAATTTGTGTGATGCAGATTCCTTCTTCTTTAAACATCTATAGGGTATTAAAATGTGTGATGTATTTGGACTAGACACCGAAACATAGTTTAACGATTAAATGAACTTAATTAACTATGTGAGGTGCCTAGTCCGATGATATCGCTTCACGCCCTTACTCTTTTTCTTCCCAGGAGTTGTGATTAAATTCCGTGTCTATAGACTGGAATGAGCTAGTTAAAGGACTGCAGCTGGAAGAAGATCTAATGGGGGGAGTTTTCTCCTTTGATCTTTGAAATATGCACACTCGCTTACAGAATGCCGGGACTTTGAGATAGTAAAGTAAGTGATATATTCGGACTAGACACGTCACATAATTACGATAAAATATCAGGTAAGTTCATTTGAGCATTATTATTGCATCATTTTGCACTTTGATCCAATTTACTACATTGTTTACATGGCATAGCGTTTAGATCGTTACAGCACTTACACACTTGGTGATCCATAAGCTTATTCACGAATAAATTAAATTATGACATTTTTTAGATTAGTCCTTGTTGTAAAAGAACGAAATACTGTGCATTTTCTTGTTTCTATTATTTCTTTAAAAAATATTTACTACAGGGACCACTGCTTTTCTGACAAACAATTTATAATTTTATTTAATGTATTGTAAGATTCGTCCATATTGTAGATAATTGTAGAATTTGGTTTCACTTGTTTGTTTACAATCGTTTTTTTTTTGGGAAAAGGTTTTTTCCTACAATTCGTTATTTAAATTCGTTTTCACTTTTAAGACTACGGACTATTACTATATTATCACCATATTACTGTCAAAACAATCAAACTCGTCCAGTCTATCTTCGAAATGCTTGTTTTACGGTGGTAATTCAGAATCTGTTCCAATGTATCTTTGTATTTTTGATTCAAAATCTCAGCTTTCTTCAATTTTGTTTGCCTTAATATTACGATCCTTCAATACTTACTCAACATGCTCTTATTTTTCCTGGTACTGTTGGAAGTTAGATTTGATTACGTTTGTGCTTGACATACCCGTCAAATTAGCAGCTTTAGCTGTATTTGCCAGTGAATTTCTGTTTTGACATCGCTCTTTTGTTTTTCTTCAGCTTTTTGTTTGTTCCCCTGAAGGTAAGTTCATTTAAAATCAATATCATTTTACCAATATCAGTTACATCACTATCTGTAGATGTAGATTCCGGTGTACTGAAAACTAGCCGTGGATTTAGTAGAACAAACTCCGCTGGTATTTGCGATTGGTTCATACAGCAGGCCTACTATCATTTTCCATTCTTTTAATTTGTTTTAAAAGATTCTTTGTATATATTATGTCTATAGGACCAATGCACATTTCACGCTTGCTTCTTTGATCATTTATGAAAGGCAATTCTGCTTCGGGTATCTTTTTTCCTTATTGCATTGAGACTAGGACACTTGCAGGAATTGTCACTATCACAAGACATCATTTATAATGCAAGTGTAATGTCAGTGGAGTAGAACAGAATAGAATAGAGTATTTGTTTTGTTTATGAAATTACGGGGGCGAGACTAAAATACAAATATTGTTATAAAAACCAATTTTTTTTCATGCAATAAGATAATGAATTTTTTTTGCTACTCCGGCTTACAGTTGTTCACCCATAACAGTCGTAGACCAAAAAATTTTGTTTTTGTACGCAACTGTACCTAACACACGTAAACTTTAAATATATGTGTTGGAGGCAGGTGGCGAATTCGGCCCGTGGCCGAAATAATTGGACATATCGCCATATGTCCATACTGGATATGTCAGTTGCCGAAACAGTGATACAATACCACAATGGTAAAGACAATAGCACTGTACAAAACCATGTGAAGAATTAAATTCTTTTACTGCAATAGTTCACAAACTGTTGCATTGCTGAATTAGTTTATTGAACTGCACAAGGTTGAACGTTATAAGAATAAATTGCAACTAGGGGTTGGCTGTTAATATAAAAACCCTGAATCACACTAAGAAATAAACAATATATGAGCAAAAACATACAAAACAAATACCACAGTAATACTAGTAATCACCAACTGATTGAATGCAGCACATTGCAGGTCATATTTATGAACCAGGATCAAAATTGAATTTACCAGCACTTCAACTACGTTTTTCTCGAAAACGATGAAGATTGGGACTTACAAATGGTTACGTAATTTTCATGTTTTATAGCAGATATACGTATAGCCAAGCATATCTAAACATATACACACATATTTAAGCATATATGAGTATAAATAGTTATAAAGACTGGAGGATAACAATAAAAGTAATTTTGTTTATAATAAACAAATTGTTCTCCTCTTTCGAAACTAAAATTTTGTTGGAATTTTGAATTATGCAAAATTATGTTAAGTTACTTTTGGCCATTTTTAAAACAAAAAAAAAACAAGAAAAATTCTTCCTTAAAAACAGTTTTCAAATTTTTCAAAAATGCAAAATGATGATAAACATTATTTTGGCTGACTTCAAAAAGTACTAAAGCACTTTGTAATACCTCATGTCTAGTAGTTTGTAATATAGTCGTAATGATTGAACACCGGGTTAACTGAACTTAAGCAGCATCGATGCGGCTTAAAACTTGGTTAGGGTGACCGCGTTTATAAGACTGGTTGAATGGTTGACTTCGCATTTCCGTAAAATTAGAACATAGAATATGTTTAAATTTAATTGGATCTGCTTAAATCCGTTTGAATCGCCCAAAATTTGAATACAACTGTTTGGATCTAATTATATATGCTTGGATACAAACGTTTTTTCTCGAGTATTTAATTAGTTGTTAGGGGGTAATCTGTACTGGTTTATCCACATTATTCACATACCCAAAGTATTAGTTCGTAGTGAGTCGATTTAAATTAAAAAAATTGGTCTGAGCACACTTTGGTCGGTGCTAATACGACTAACTTCCCATTAGATAATACAGTTATTGTAAAGTACATTCGTTTCTAAAGTTTGAAAAAAACGCGGCACAATAATAAATAACAAACAATGTTTGAGAGTTCGTCATTTTATAAACCCATAAGAAACAGTATTTCGTCTGAGAAAACCGAATTGATAGAGTACTTGCATCAGTCAATTGGTAAATACTATTTTTTATTGTTTATCGATTGTTTATAACAATTCATTTTGTTATAAACAAATTTTTATTATAATATGTTATTATAATATGTTATTCCCTGTCTTGAATAATGATATTTCGTTATTATTGATTCCGTAACTTCATTGTTGTGATTAGATTAGAACGTATTTTAATTAAATTGTTTGTAATTAATTCGTTTTTTTTTTTATAAAAAAAAAACGGCTTGACCGATTTCGTTCAAATTTCTTTCAGATCTTCATTATGATAATATCTTTCGAAAAAATTTTGGTTGAGGGCGATATCTCAATCCGTTCTTGAGATATCGAAAACGAAAAAAATGCTGACATACGAACGTACGTACATACGTACGTACGTACGTACGTACGTACGTACGTACATACACACATCATCAAAAAAATTGGCTAGCATGCTACTAATATGTTAAAACGTGGAAATATAATGAAAATTCCGATTTCACTTTTCGACCCAATTACAATAACTTCCTAATGGGAAGTTAAAAATGTGGTAAAAGAATAAATAAACTAAAAAGAAGACTCACTCTATACACAGTTAATGTATTATTAAAATTCTTTGTTAAATCCTCTGCTATCTTTGTGAACGAATAATTTAAAATCTTTTTCATCGATCTTTAATGATAACGTAATTTCTTATAGACAAAATATAATAATGCAAACATATTTTATTAGGAATATGTCACCTTTAACACCCTGTATCTTTTTCCACAGCAACATTTAATTAAGGTATGTTATTTGGTCCAACCTCCATATTTTGTTCCACTTCCTCTAAGTTCCAATAGTTATGACTCGCCGTGTATAATTTTAATATACACGAACCCACATAATACATCACTTGGTTTGAAAAATAAAACTTATTATTTATAACTAGATGTGTACATTTTAGTACCTTTATCGTGTTTTTTAACTTAAATATTGTCAGTTAAGTTTTTATCCAAGGATTCTGGTTCTTTCAATTTGGTTTTATTTTTGATTTCAGTTACTCTTGTGTGGTACCGGTCAGTATTCAATATCCGATTTTAAATCTCATCATGTAGTTAACGGAAACTCTTTAGAGTTTCGGCGTATTATAGGATGGTTTTGGGCAGCCGTTAGTAATTTTACGCAAGAAGAAATGGCTCGACTTCTTCAATTTACAACAGGATGTTCCCAACTACCTCCAGGCGGTTTCAAAGAACTTAGTCCGAAATTTCAAATAACTGCAGCACCAACTTTCGGCAATTTGCCAACCGCGCATACATGGTAATTTATTTTTTGGAATCTTTCACATCAGTAAATTATTTGATTTTTTACAGCTTCAATCAGTTGTGCCTGCCTGATTACGAAAGTTACGAGCAATTTGAGAAAGCACTTCTGTTAGCAATCAGCGAGGGTACTGAAGGATTCGGAATGGTTTGAAAAGAAAAAGAAACCTTTGTTGAATAGTACATATTATAAGCAGCAGGGTAGTTTTCCAACGCGGCTGCTATACACTAATTTACTCCATATGCAATAATAAAGTGGCTTATTATACGTCTTCTTATATACATGTATAAATGTATATAAACATGTATATATGTACCTACGTTTAAATGCTAGGTAGTAGGATAGTGTAACAGTATTATAATGATTAATTTTTATTACAGAATGGATAAGTTTTGCACCTTATCGTTACGTTTGTCAATGCAATGGGCACTTAAATTCATTGTGTAATAACAACTCACAAATCCACAAGTGATTCCTTTTAGATACTTACTATTAGATGAAGTAAATAAAGTATAAATAGAATCACCCTGGTTATAATATCACAAAACCTTTTCCCTACCAACACATGTTTTACCGAGTTACAATGTGGCGTTAACAACGTGAGACTGGTTCTGGAATAATAAAATTTACTGCAACTACTCGAAGCTTCAGAGTTTTATTGATACCTAATTGTTGAAACCAAATCGGAACATTCGAAAAGCAGGGAAGTTAAAAAAAATATGAGAAATAATTAGGAAAGGAATTCAGTGTAAAGGTAGTATGTGTTCTCAATAGCCGTTAAAGGTTAGAAAGGCTTACAAGCCAAGTTACATCATTAATACATATTTCACTAATCACACACTTAATCAGGGAAAATAAGGAAATAAGTTCAGGAAGGCTTACGGGGCCAAAATCAACTTCAACAACAACAAAAGTACTTCTGCTTCATAAATAGAATGCCTGTCAGAATAGCTAGAAATATATATCAACTAAACCTTTTGGCAAAAGTTAGAAGACGGAGTTAGGAATGGACCCAAACTCTGAATTCATGAGATAATTTTTATTGTTTTGAATATGTAAACATTTCCAAACATCAAATTCTGATTCTTAATTTTTAAAATATGATGGACTACACTTGACTTCTCAATATGTTATAAATATTAATATTAATAAGGTTTTAAATATTATCTTCACCTATATTACGTTTGTCTAACATATGTATATCGCAATTATCATTATCTAATTTATATTTAGTGTTTTCTAATTGTTAAGTTTTGTTTTTTTTTTGAAAATCCTAGTAAAATTAAAGAATTTTTATTTGGAAGTGGGGTCGACCATATTTTCTGCCATAAAAAATCGAAATATATTGAATTTTTTTTTGAGTCGTTAAAAACCGTATAACAAAACGCAAGTGGCAGCTAAACGTAGTGGTGTCTATGGTTAAGTATGGTGTTTTATTTATAGTCAGATTTACCTGAAACTTTACTTTAATGCTTTTTCATATAAAATTAGTGACATACATACCTATTTGAACATTTTACAAAATTCTACCTCTTTAGGAAGCTGAAAGGGATTAGCAAAGATTGCATGTTTGTTTTTGGTTCGATTTACTTGAAACTGGTTAAAAAATTAATCTCTGTTGAGGGTGGGATGAACGGTGAAGAGGAGTTGCAATGTTTAAATGGAACATATATTATTTGTGGGCAGATTTACTTGAAACTTGGTGTCTTAATGGTCTTTCATTTAATTTCTGAAAGACCTATCTCGACATT
>NW_020438996.1:316941-400426 GCF_000699045.2 Agrilus planipennis | reverse complement strand
TATTGTACAATCATTGAAATTTTAATTATACATTACCGCTCTAATTTTATCATAAATGCGCCGTGAAAATAAGCAAAATTAAAATATCAATTTTCCGATTTTTCATGGCAGAAAATATGGTGGATCCCACTTCCAAATAATTACCATTTTATCTATTTATAATGTAATAGGATGAAAGGATAATTTACAAATTTGTTTACTTTACCGATGAAGTACATTGATTTGTGCAATTTTTTATATAGGCCATAAATAATAGTATTATTAAGGTTGTCGATTTTTTCTGGAGAAAAACTGTTGTGCCCGCCTATGTAGTGGTAACGCGGTAGCTAGAGAGTATGTGTGAGCGTAGAGAGCAGCGCGCATGTTGCGAAAGATACAGAGTTAGAGCGGTAGCGCATGGTCGCTTTTTACATTGTAGAAGAATACTGATTAATAAATGCAATCTTGTTGTTTAATGTAATGCAACTGCTATTGTTCTTTACAAGTGCCTCCTCCTTACATTCTAACAATTGGCGGCGAGGATAAAAAGGCAGTTTACTCATTTATTTTTACGTACATACAAACCACGCCCGGCTCTAACCTACAATACATCTATATACACGGCGCCGATCGCAGGAGCGGATACAAGTGTAGCTAACCTACAAACTAGCACGTGTTTTTCAAATTCAAGTTACGACAAAGTATGGTCATTAACTCCTTTTGGGGCCCAGTCATACAGCGCAAGATGTCAGAAATCACATCAAATACACTGCAGATTGAATTTTTCAACAGCGAGGTTATTACATGGACTCGCTGGGTGAAGAGATTCGAGGACGCGTTTACACTAGCTGGCTGGGACCAGGGGCTGAAGGCCAAAGCCCTTTTACACTACATTGGAAATGCAGTTTACAATACATTGTGTGATAAGTCTGGAGTAGACGATCCCTATACAATGACATACGATATGTTATTTGTGCTAAACTCAAAGAACTCTACGAACCAACTGTGCTTGAGATAGCGGAGAGTTACAGATTTTACACTAATAAGCAGGAGCAAGGCGAGTCAGTTCAAGCTTATGCAAATGCATTGAACAAACTAAGTGTCAACTGTGATTTTAAGGAACATGCTTAAAGAGCACTCAGAGATCAGTTTGTTATTGGCTTAGCAGATAAGCCTACACAAAATCGACTGTTAGAAGCTAAGAATCTGACATTCGAATCTGCCCTACAAACAGCAGTTTCAATGGAGCTCACGTCAAAAGAATTTTCTGCTATGACTCAGAGTACAGCGACAGTTGATTTATTACATAAGAAGTACAAAAATAGAAATAATACAGGGTACAGTCAACCCAATAAGAAATACAACAGCGATGGCAAAAATGATAAGCCAAGTAAGCAAGTACAGTGCTACAGATGTGGTGGGAGCCACTATTCAAAAAACTGCAAGTTGTTTAGTAAAATTAAGTGCAGATTCTGTGGAAAACTAGGACATGTTAAGAAGGTGTGCTTCAAGAAGAAAACGAACACTGATGAGGTGAATTATCTGGGAGCGGCTAGTGATTCAGATAGTGACTGCGAGGAGTATTGACCCTGTGTGTCCTGGAGGAGCTCAGTCAGTTCCAGAGGGAAAATATACTGCTTGGTGTCGGTCAACAGCGTCAAGGTGAAGTTCGAGGTGGATACGGGAGCTGCTGTGACTATCATGAATGCTGATCAAGCCAAAAGGATCCTGTCCGCATCAAGGGCTCGTTTGAAATTGCATAAGTCTGATTTACACTTAGTATCATATTGCAAAACACCTATTAATATTCTCGGTTATGTTACTGTTGATGTTGTTTTCAAAAATTCAAAATTTACACTTAATTTGTATGTTACAGATGTACAGCGTGATCCACTCTTGGGTCGAGAATGGGTAATGCAGTTTATCAAATGTGAAGGTGCGGATGCAATTTTCGATTCAGTTTTGGCTGTGGAGGAAGCAGCAAATGTTGATGTTAATGCGGAAGTTAAGCAACTTTTACACAAATACAAAAATGTCCTAAGTACAGATATGACAGAAATTGAGGGTTTCAAGGCCAGTCTGACTTTGAGAGAAGGTGCAAAGGGAGTTTTCTTACGTGCCAGGCCCTTGCCGTTTGCATTAATTAAACCAGTTGAAGATAAGTTGAAAGTTTTAATTAAACAAGGGATACTAGTCAAAGTAGACACTTCTATTTGGGCAACCCCTATTGTACCTATTATGAAGAAAGACGGGTCAATACGTTTATGTGGCGACTACAGTGTGTCCGTAAACCCCCAATTAATAATTTGTGAGCATCCGCTACCGACCATTGATGAATTGCTAACCGATTTGCCTAATTGTATCGCGTTCGCGATTTTCGATGTCAAAAACGCGTATTTACAAGCTGGAGTTACGCCCGAAACAGCTGAAATCCTAACACTAAATACGTCACTTGGATTGCTGCAACCTACTCGTTTAATGTTTGGGGTTGCTTCAGCACCCGCAATTCGGCAACAATTCATGGATTCAAAACTTAAGCATCTAAAAGGAGTTAAAGTTTTCCAAGATGACATTAGGATAGCAGCTAAATCAATTACAGAATTTTTACAAACCGTAGACAAAGTTTTAAAATTTTTACATGATTGTAATGTCAAAATAAATGTCGAAAAGTCTAAGTTTTATGCGAAAAGTATTAAGTACTGCGGATATGTGATTGATGGAGATGGAGTTCATAAAGATAAAGCTAAGTTTGATGCAATTGTTAACATGCCTAGGCCGACGAATGTTACAGAGGTCAGAGCCTTTTGTGGCATGATAAATTTTTACAGTAGATTCATCAAAGATGCTAGTACAATTTTACATCAACTCATTCAGTTACTGTGTAATAATAATAAGTTCGAATGGAAAGAACCGCAAGAAGTAGTTTTCTAGCGAGCTAAAGAAGCTTTTGTTAGTAATAAAATTTTACAGTTTTTTGACCCTTCAGTACCATTGGTGCTTGCCATGGACGCGAGCCCGGTTGGTCTGGGTACTGTTTTATCTCACCGATACCCAGATATAGCTCTAGGAATAGTTGATACGTAGGATAAGAACTCGACTGGTAGCCTGGTAGAAGGTTTGTTATAAAACGAAAAGATAATAATATCTCCGGAGTGAAGGTGTAACGTAGCTGTGCAGCAGTCGAAAAATCGGTTAGAAGCAATGGAATTGTCTATGATTAGCGCCGTCCCTTTTCTGTGGAGTAGTTTGTCGTTTCGGTAGATGTTGTATTGTGCTATGTATTGCCGTTCTTTGCGTGTAGATAGTGTTTCTTGTAGTGCGAATGTGTATAGAATCATTATTTAGTGTGTGTATTATGTTATTCTTTTTTCTCTTCCATCCGTTTGTGTTTATTGTACAAATTTTAAGATTCGCAAATGTTAATTAACGGGGAAGATGAGTCATCGATTGGTGTGGGTTAGGATTTAGGCATGGGAGTATCTTGGAGGTGAGGTGATTGGTGTTTTGGATAGGTGTACGTTATTAATCTTGGGCCTGTAAAGAAGTTTCCCATAGCGTTTTTACAAGCTGACGTCACAAAATCCATCATTAGTGCCTACTTCCTAACACACTGCCAATTGCTGAGAGACCTGGATGAGCTCACCCAGCTTAACATTCGCTTCGTTTGTGTACCATGATTTACTTTAGCATTTTCCGTCATTATTGTTACCCCGAGGTTTCACCACTTTTCCCAAGCATTTAGTAAGACATTACATCAACACTACCTCTGATTTCCTGTGGCGTGCAGACCACGACGTTTAGTTCCGGACAGATTCATTGTAGTAAAAAGAGAAACAATGGTATAGCTACATATCGCTCGTCCATCCTTTAGTTCCTGAGCATTTTCATGTACATTATTTCGAAAAAAGGCGATGACTAACGCCTATGTGAGATTACCAAGCCCCCCACGCTGGAGCCATCCCCGATAGATATCCTGTACGGAACATTAATGATTTTGCTCATGTATTAGCGAATAAAATGATTTTCTCTATGATAGATTTAGTCCGAGTCTATAACCAAATTCCCGTTACAGAGAAAGATTTCCTAAAACAGTAATAACAATTTTGCAATTAGGTTTTGACAGGGTTTTTTCCCGATTTAAAATCGAGGTTTCCTTTCGGATTTCCTTATTAGGTCCTAACATTATTTACTTGAAACGTCCTTCATATAGAAAAGCGTGGTATTCCTAATTATGTATACATAAGGTGGACTAGGAAAAAAGTTTTCCCTAGCAGGGTAGTCGGGACGGTGCTTGTGGGATCGTTATTTACCCCACTAATTCAGGATTACGTCCCGAAATCCACTATGACTATTATTTACTGCAGCTTCAGATTCAAACTTTACATAGAGATCAAGTGTCTCATTTTTTTGTGTATGTATTTAATCTACAGATTTGTTTAAATACATATTAGTAATAATTCGTATTATAATATCACTTTTTTTACAAACATTCTTTTAAGTATGTAACTTAAACATTAAAATACATATGTATAAGGGTTATAAAAGGGAAGGGGGCACATAAAGGTATTAACAGGACATTTCATTCCATTCGAGAATTGTTTTCAGAGTCGTCGTTTGGTAATTGCGGTAAAGCTGGAAGCATTGTAACAGCCGCAATTTTAAGCAGTGCAAATGGATACCTAAACATATCTCGAGTAGTTATCCACCAAGGCTTGTTTCTTTCATTACGAAGAGAGACTTTCAGTGTTTCTATCTGCATCATCAATATTTGTATTTGATCTTCGAGTTTATCTTTATCTTCCTCGAATTCGTTAAATTTTTCAGCGTTCTTCTCCACCTCGTTTTCTAATTCTATTTTTTCCGATAATAAAATTTCAATTGTGTCATGTAATTTTTCGTTTTCTTCTTTATCTTGTATACATTGTCTATTCAGAAATTAAAAAGTCAATCAAATTTGAGTTTTTCATTGCTTTAAGCAGACCATCATATTATTAAAAGTTTCATTTAGTTTTTGTCAATTTATTTTCTACTTATTCAAACATACTAATCAACTAAGGAAAACAAGCCTAACACCATGTTACCTACTTTACCTGCCCGAACGCCAACTGTTAATATAATGACAATATTACAAATTCTTCTTCATATTTCTTTAAAAACCACGGTCCAGATTGTTGGACTTTTTCGAGGCTAGTTTTATTTAGTCAAAAAATAATACTGATGGAATTTGATTAAAGGACAAGCTCAGAGATCAACAACCATTAACAAAGATTATTAAGATTTTTCGTACAGATAAAACTGTAAAAACTAACTAACATAACAATTGTTTTAAAAACGTTGTACGATTAAAATAATAAAACAACAAAAGTGTTTGTGTATAACTGTCACAACGTGGTTTTTAATTATTTATTTATTTACAATTTTATTAGTGCAACGTCTTTAAAACTAATGTTATGTTAGTTTTTAGTTTTATCTATACAAAAATTTATTATTAATGTTTATTGATCTCTGGGCATATCTTTTAACCAAATTCCATCAGTATTACTTTGACTAAATAAAACTAGCCTTGAAAAAGTTCAACTACCTGGATGAAACGTTGGCTGTGGTTTTTTTTTTATCAATAAAATTTGGTTAAAAAATAATTTACCTCTTTAGAGTTGCAAGAATCGCATCCTGCTTAATCGCGCATTGTCTTTCCTCCAGCAGCTTATTTTCCAATATAACAATCGCTTCCTTCAGTTTTTTTGTTATTTCTTGGTTAACGGACGCATCCTTTTCGGAAAGTGCGATCTATAAAACAATGTGATTAAAACAACGTGTTGCGAGATGTGACAATGATACAATTGTCGATGTACTGCTGTACCACACAGACAAAATGTTCAAACTCGATAAAAAAAACTCACACAAAAATAAAAATAACACTTTAAGAAAAGTTTATAGAAACTCGCCCAAATATGTGTAGGATTTGATCTAGTATAATATAGTTTTTTTGATATTGCCAGTTAAGGCAGTGGCAAATTAATATTCTATTTTTACCTGCGTACATGTTGGGGTACGTGAGAGACCACCGCGGCAGTGAGAGACGAACAAGAGACTAAGAGGTTTAAGACGTAGCGGTATATTCTTTTAGACATTGAGCATTTTGTTCAAAAAGACGGAAGATGTATTTATGGTGATTATACGAAGACGTGTGTTTTGGAAGACGGAACACTACATTAAATAGTGTTTATATGTTGTATTATTTAGTTCTTGATTGTTACTCGTATTGCTGTTTGATATTTAACCTCATTATCAACTTTATTATATATATATTCTACTACCCGGAGGCTTTTATTGAACAACCCCTAAACAACAAGAGGAAAAAGCCTACACATGTATATTTGCTTATGTTGAATGCCAGATGATAAAATACGTTTGCTTCTTAACTACTACCATTCATAAAATATAACTTCTTATCCCCATTATAAAAATATGTCGAAGCGGATTCAAGCTACATAGATGCCGTCAGGGTGGTGCACATTACCAATCCTGGAAATACCGAATTGTATAATGTTTATTGAACAGGCAGAAATGTTTCTTGCAGGAATAAAACGGAATTTGGAAAAAGTTGATTGCAGAAGGCAGCACCTTGAAATTACTAATCAATCAATCAATATTAATAAAACGATTTCTGAAAATTAAAACAAATAAACTAATAAATAAATACAATTATGACTAAAATTCTAAAAATATATTACGAACATAAAACATTCCGGCCGCCTTAAAAGGTTGCCTTTTAATTTAAAGTCTATAATTACACGTTAAAATTGAACAAGTGTACTCGTTGATTGATAAAGCGCACACTTGGGGTACTGCACGTTTAAAAACCCTACTCCCTCTGAGAGAAACAACTCCGATAACCCCACCTTTTACGGGTACACTTTTGTCACTCGTCCAATGCATAGGTGGTTTGCTGTTTTTCCGAATTACCACCCATCTGCTGTTAAGCTCATTACTAATTCTAAATGCATTGCTTTCAAATAAGCAAACGTATTGTAATGTTCGTGGGTTTAACAAATTAAATTTTAAGAAGAAAACTATTTATTTACACTAATTATTATTGAAAGACATAAAAACACTATTAACTTATTACTAAACTTAGGTAATTATTCTATTTATTTACACAACTGTTACTATTCACTGCTCTATTTATTTCACTTCTATCACTTTCAATTTATCTCTTGATTCACCTCGGCAACGGTCAATTCATTTCTACTCTCCTTCGGCGATCGTCTCTACCTTTTTATACTCCTTTGCCTCCTTTCGGGAACGTTCTTCAGCCTTCCAGAGAAGTCTCGTTTTCTTTGAACGGTTTAATTGTTACAGATACGGCGCACATGAAGAAAAGCGCCCGCGGCTAGTCGGCGAATCGGTAAGCCGCTCACACCGCTGATAAGGTCTAAGCTAAAATAGCCGATTACCTTCTCTTGGCCATCTTGCAACTGCGAAAGAACGGCTCCCATTCCCACATTGCTGGCGTCGGTGTCCAAAATGAACATTCCATTGGGCCGAGGATATACCAGTACGGGGGCTGTGAGCTTGCTTCAATGTGTCAAATGCCGTTTGACAATCCAAATCCCAATGAAATTTGCGGTCACTTTCGGTTAAACGTGTCAAAGGTTTGGCGATATTGGCGAATCCATAAACATAGCGACGATAATAAGTGCTCAATCCCAAGAAGCTTCTTATATCGTGAACATTTTCAGGCACTGGTCATTCTCTCACGACCTTTATCTTCTCCGGATCCACGGCCACGCCCTTCGCTGAAACAACATGACCCAAGTAAGAAACTTCCTCCCGGAAAAGGTGGCACTGAGTTTCAAATTGGCCTCGCGTAACCGCTGGAATACCGCTTGCAAGTTCTGTAGATGTTCATTAAAGGTGCTTCCAATCACTATGATGTCATCTAGGTATACCAAGCAGGTCTTTTCAATTTGATCACTCAAGATTTTCTCCATCAACCTTTCGAACGTCGCCGGAGCATTGCATAAACCAAAAGACATAACTGTAAACTGCCAAAGGCCCGTGTCGATCGAGAATGCGGTCTTTTCCTTGTCGGCAGCATCTAAAGCAACTTGCCAGTATCCGCTCTTCAAGTCGAGTGTGGAAAACATTTTCGAACCAGAAAGCATATCCAAGGTGTGTCAATCCATGGATAACTATCTTTCTTAGTTACGTTGTTGAGCTGGCGGTAATCCGCGCAAAAACGGGTTGTTCCATCCTTCTTCTTTACCAATACTACCGGTGATGTCCATGGACTTGAGGATGGCTCAATTATGCCGGTCTCCTGCATTTCGTGGATTATTCGCTCTGCTTCTTCCTTTTTGGCCAGGGGTAATCGTCTAGGTTTTTGTCGAATAGGCTGCGCATTTCCGGTATTGATCTTGTGTTTTACGATATTGGTCCTTTCCCTACCATTCTTGTCAGTCTCAAAGACGTCGGAATTCTGACAAAGTAGATGTTGCACTTTGCATTTCTGCTCACTGATTAGATTCCTACAATGTCTGTCCATCACTCCACTTATTTCAACAGGTACTGTTTCAGAATTTACCTTTCGGGTTACAGCTTCCTGTCTATCTTCGTTGGAATAGAATTCTTCGCCATTTAGTCTCAGAAGGCGTCTTCTTAAATTCATGTCAAAATCGTATTTTTGTAAAACGTCCAGCCCAAGAATAACGTCATCTTCAATATCTGCCACAAGCACTCGATGGTCGAAGACAGTCTTACCGATTTCAAGTGAGACATTAGCTTCGCCATGAACAACCGCTTTTTCTCCGGTAGCGGTACGCAGGACCCACTTAGTTGACACGACCTGGTTAGAACCCTCAATTATGCCGGGTTTTACTATGCTCCTAGTGGCCCCAGTATCCAAAAGAAACACGCATCTTCGGCCATTTATTTTTCCACCTAGGAGTAGACTGTCATTCTGGTGCTTCAAGGTCTTCGTAAATGCGATAAATTCGGGGTCTTTTTGTCCGTGGGTCAACGTTTGCCCCGTTACGTCGACCCTATCTAGTTTTCCTGCTGTTGACGTCGAGTACTTGGGGAAGGAGTACTTTTCCTACACTGCCTTCTCGTGTGACCTAGTTCGCCGCAATTCCAACATCTTAGCCTTCGTGTTTCTTTATCGAACTTGGAGATGATTCGGCAGACGGTTTCTTCTAGAGATTCTGACGAATCCGTTTCTTCACGCAGTAGCCGAACCCTTCCCTGTCTGCTATAGGCCCGTTTAACAGTTTCGTACTCCAATGCACGAGCCAATGCATCAGCTAGCGTCTTAGGTCGGTCAAGGCGTATTCGTTGTTGGGTGTCACTGTCCCGAAGTCCATCAGTAAATGCCTCCACTGCCAACCTTTCCATCAATTCTTCTGGAGTATTAGGATATACCAGTCGGGACAGTCTCGCAATATTGCCCTCGAATTGTTGTAGGGATTCCGTTGGTTTCTGTTGACGGGTTTTCAGTTGAATGTGAAACACCGCTGCTAAATGAGCCTCGCCGTAGCGGAACTCCAACCGTTTTACCAACTGTTCATAATCCGCCAACTCTTCCGGGGAAAGGGTGTTCAAAATGTCACATGCATCTCCACGAAGCGCAACGGTCAACGCAGTGGCTTTTTCTTCAGGCGCCCAGTTATTCGCCTTAGCATCCGCCTCGAATTGCTTGTGGTATGTGGCCCATGAGGACTTTCCATCAAACGTTGGTGGTTTTACTCGTGTTCTTGACTCTACACCGCTTCCTTGGCTGATTGAACATCCCCTTCGATTGATTTTGTCTTTCCATTAAAAATCAATTCTTCCAGCACTTTTATCTTCTCTTCTGTTTCTTGAATATTCTTATTAAATTTTTCTTTCCATTTATTCTCCAAACTTCTACTGTTTTCTTCCAATTCCCGTTTCAAACTTTTACTATTTTCTTCCAATTTATTTTCCAAACTTTTATTGTTTTCTTTCAATTTATTCTTCAAACTTCTACTGTTTTCTTCCAATTAACGTTTCAAACTTTCACTATTTTCTTCCTATTCACGTTTCCAACTTCCAATTTATTATCAAAAATTTACTGTTTTCTTTCAATTTATTTTCCAAACTTTTACTGTTTTCTTCCAATTTAGATTCCAAACTTTTACTGTTTTCCTCCAATTTATATTCCAAACTTTTACTGTTTTCTTCCAATTTTTCTAAACTTTTTATCATTTGCGACAATTCGTCTTCAAAAAAGGAACGTTTCAGGATCATGGCCATCCTTTTTCAACGCCTCCGCGAGCCGCCACTGAAGTTCCGCTTTGTTACCGCTTGTCGCTTCATCCTGTTCTTCCAATTCTCTTCTTAACTCGGCTACTTTTAATTCGTTCAACTTCTTTGTCATTGTGATGTCTTTTACTCAACCCCACACCTGACACCAGTTGTAATGTTCGTGGGTTTAACAAATTAAATTTTAAGACTCACAACGACAAAAATTATTTATTTACACTAATTACTATTCACTGTTCTATTTATTTCACTTCTATCACTGTCAATTTATTTCTTGATTCACTTCTGCAACGGTCTATTTATTTCTACTCTTTCACTTCTACAACGGTCAATTTATTTCTACTCTTCTTCGGCGATCGTCTATTCCTTTTTATACTCCCTTGCCTCCTTTCGGGAACATTCTCCAGCCGTCCAGAGAAGTCTCGTTTTCTTTGAACGGTTTAATTGCTTTCCCGGAACGCAGGTACGACACACACGTTTACAGATACGGCGCACATGAAGAAAAGCGCCCGCGGCTAGTCGGCGAATCGATAAGCCGCTCACACACACGTATGCCCGATCGCACACAATCACGCTCGTAGTCGCTACAGTATATATGCCTTATAGAGTTTCGCCCCTTTCCTATTTTTGGTTTTTATCAATACGGAACCCGCGTAATCTACATCATAAGTATAAAATAGTGGCGCTGAGTGATGTCTTTGGTTTGGCTCGGAAGCAAATTTTACATTCATGGATAATTCTTTTTACTATACTTTTACCTCCTACGGACGAATACTTGTCACGCATAGAAGACAACACTAAATTTGCTCCGCAATGCAACAAGCTAATGCGTTCATGTCGAAAAATTGATTTAGTGAGATTGTGAGATGGAGGTAGTATTATGGGATGAATATTATTAAAGTTAAAAGTAGAATTCTAAATTCTCCAACCCCTGTGTTTCCGAATTAGTCTATAAGGGGATTTAAGGGAAAAAGTTTGCTGCAATTTGCTAACGGTTTGTCGTTTCTTAATTGATATAGGTACCTAACGTAAACTATGCTTTGTGTACTATTTATTAGATACCGCATGACATGGATTAATTCACTTGTTAAATTACATAACTCTTGTGTGCTTTTTGTATTTTAGATTTCAAAGTTTTAATTAATCGAAAACGGTATGAGATTACGCGGTGCAATCTAATTAGAGATGAAAATTTTGAACACAATTATAAATTGTGAGGCCCGTGCCACCACAGATTTGAATTCAATAATTGACTTAATTTAACTACACGCGATACCAGGTTTGCGGGGTAGCCGTTTGTTCTTAAATGTTGTTAAACTTTCAATACTTCTTTGTGATTTAATTTGGACTAAGCGGTTATCTATAAACGTCTTCCATCGATTGAGTCATGCTTCACTCTCGACTCGATCTTCGAAACTGACGAACCATTCCAGAAGCAACGAACTTCTGGTCTACCAGCCTCGCAGCCTATATATATATATATCTTTTAAAGTTTGGGGTTGCTTCAGCACCCGCAATTTGGCAACAATTCATGGATTCAAAACTTAAAGCATCTACAAGGATTAACTCCAAGATGACATTAGGATAGCAGCTAAATCAATTTCAGAACTTTTACAAACCATAGACAAAGTTTTAAAAATTTTACATGATTGTAATGTCAAAATAAATGTTGAAAAGTCTAAGTTTTACGCGAAAAGTATTAAGTACTGCGGATATGTGATTGATGGAGATGGAGTTCTTAAAGATAATGCTAAGTTTGATGCAATTGTTAACATGCCTAGGCCGACGAATGTTACAGAGGTCAGAGCCTTTTGTGGCATGATAAATTTTTACAGTAGATTCATCAAAGATGCTAGTACAATTTTACATCAACTCATTCAGTTNAACCATTCCAGAAGCAACGAACTTCTGGTCTACCAGCCTCGCAGCCTATATATATATATATATATATATACACACACCGTATATATATACACACACTGTTCGACAGCCGAACGCTCCAGCCGATCGTATCTACCGTCAGGGCATAATTTCCATTTATTTTTCAAGTTTAACAGCCCAGCCGTTCAGTAAACAAGAGTAAACCAAGTATATTGCCTTTTTATTTTAACTATTAAAAACCTACAGTTCTTTGGGACGGAGACGCAATCTCCCACTGAACTTACACACCACTAACCGATATAACCTAACCTAACATCTCTTTTCCGTATACCAGCACGACTACATAAGAGTGTGCGTTAGCTGTTCTCACAATGGGTACCCCCAAGACCTCTCAACTCTTGGAGGGATTGGAGGGACTTCCCCTTGCGGAAGCCTTAACCCTAGTGGGCGATCTGTAGTCCTAACTCGCTACGTTAAACTAGTTCATCCGTCGTCATTCACAGCATGCGCCTCTAAGCCCCATATGCACGGACACAGTGTCCGAAACTTACGCTCCTTCTAGGCTCACTCCAAATCGAAACCACCGCCTATACACAATAAACACTGGAGACGAACACCTTTTTTTTTCATCGTCTTCGTCAACGTCCACGGACACTAAGTCGGAAATGGAACATCCAAGCCACGGCGCTAAAGCTGTCCGCCAAAACCCTCTTTGGCCGAAGATCCGCAGAGTCATGAACTGCCACGGCTTTACCGCCCGTCCAGCCATTAACACCCAAGACTCGATCAGTCTATGCCATCCGTACTTCAGCAGAGTTTGCGAAGCCATCCCCACGGACAATATTCAGTCCGAACTTGTTACTGGCCATCAGTGTCCGTCCGTCTAGACAAGTCTTCCTCTAAGTCCAAGTCTATCTTCGAACTAAGAAAGCTCTGCGGTTTCAACATGAAAGTTGAGCCGGAAAGAGCCATCAAAGAAGTCGCCCAGTGCCCCCGTTGTATGAAACATTCTCATACGGGCAACCACTGCCACGAAGCCTGGGTCTGCTCCTTCTGCGGCCGCAACCATATTACCGCCGAATGTAAGGCAAAAGAACAGAAAAGATATATCCTCCTGTGCTTACTGTAAAGGGAATCACCGCGCTACATATAGCGGTTATCCCAAGGTACCACTCTCCCCTGCTCCGGCCGCATCTCAAAAGCACTTGAAAAGTGATCCGCTCTCTTTAAAACAGAGCCCCACATCTCCCGTCGCTAAAACACAACGGCTCCGTATTCACTTGAGAAGAGGATAAAGCTGCAATTTTCTCTATCTCTGTCTCCAGTGCTCTCCACTTTCTTGTCGGTCAACGTCGCCTCCCAAAACTTCGCCCCTACTGTTTCCGTTTTTAAACTTACATCCCCCACTCCGATCTCTGGAAAAGAGAAAAGCCCCTGGCGCGGAAGCAATTCCGAACGGTTTCCTAAAAGTCTTGCCATCGAAACACGTAACCGCACTCTGCAACATTATAAACGCTATCGTGCGGCTCCAACACTTCTCCCTGGTCTGGAAACAAGCTACAGTCATCTGTCTCTCTAAGAAAACGAAGTTTTCAGCTCTCCCTCAAGCTACATGCCCATTAGACTGCTCAGTTCGCTAATCAAAGTAGTTGAACCGGCTTCTTGACCTGTAGAGAGAAACAACCTTCTCCATGAATTTCAATACGATTTCCGCAGTCAGGACGACACTGGCCAACAACTTCTCCGTCTTTCCGGTGATATTTCTCACTACCTAAACAAATACTGTCACACTTCCATGCTTCTGGTGAGTATCCAGCAAGCCTTCGATAGAATTTGGTACGAAGGTCTCATCTTGAAACTTATTGCCCTCAACATCCCACATTTCCTAATCGACGTTATTCGATCCTTCCTCTCTAACAGAACCTTACGTGTCCGCGTTGGCTCTGCTCAAACCATTCTTCAGTGCTCCGCAAAATTGAACAAGTACCTACCCCTACTCCAAAAATTGGTATCGAAGTTGGAAACTCTCCATTAACGAAGCCAAGTAGAAAGCAATTTTGTTCTCCCGTAGGGTTCGAAAACCTCCCATTATCACCATTAACAACCATCCCGTAAAATGGAACAGTTCTGCTAATTACCTTGGTATCGTCTTCAAAGGAACACCTACATGGCGAAAACACATCCTTGCCACCCGTGCCAAGGCCCTAGCCGCTTTTATCTCCCTCAAACCCTACTTCCAAAACAGCTCCATCTTTCACCAAACAAAAATCCATGCGTGCAACACAATTATCAAAAGCATTTGCTCCTACGCTACCTTCTAATCTTAGCTTCTTTCTTTTCGCTCATTCTTAGTTTCGCTTTTTTAGAGCGAGTGCCCACCCAACTCATCCGAGATGAGTCATCGATTCCCATGTCATCCTCCTTTCCGCTCCACGCTTCCCTTGCTACATTCAGTTACCTTCCCGCCCCCAACCTCTTCCCATTAAACCTTCCCTGGGATGTACAACCTCCGGGTTGATCTCCCTATTAAAGGAGGGGTTTTAATGGGTAGGCGCTTCAGTAAATAATTTTGAAGATTTCTCCTCCTCGAGGAGAAACTAAACAAAACAAAAATGGACGATGCATTAGTCTAACTCAAAATTATAGTAAATCACACCAGAAAAAATATTTATTATTTTATTACTTTTAATTAGGTTTGATAACTTTTTACATTTTTTCGAATAAATGCGCCAAGTGTGTGTCCATTTAAATTTTTCTCCAATACAACTATTAACAATCGTCCGGGTATTTCTGTAAGATTTAAAAGAACCTTGCCCTATTTTATATTAATTAATTTTGTGGGTCTCAAAATATGGGTACTGAAAGTAATGCCATAGAACTACAAGATGTGGTAAATCAGTTAATAAATACTATTCAGATAATGCGTACCTTTCAACAATAAGTTGTGTTTGACATTAATTATAGTTTGAAAAAATTAGTGCAACAAATAAATATATTAATAGACAAAAAGACTATACACAACAAGAAGATGAAGATGTAGAACACGAAGCGTTAATGGAGATTGCTTAAATGACAGTAAAAAAAATCAAATTCCTTAATAGAAAACAAGAAATATGAATTTTAGCTCTGACGTGGGCTAACAGCCTGTTGTATTTATACGATTTCATATATACGTTAGATGAAACGATATTAGATAAAATGTTCAATTAATTTTGAAATGAAATTTGTGTTGGGTTGATTAAGAGGATCCGCAGCTAATTGACGGGAGGCGTTTATGAATTTAAAATTTGGAAAACATGAAAAGGATCAAGAGCAAATTACTTACTGATAAAACCAAAAAAAGCGGTTTGTTTGGAAGAAAAAACTGGCAATTTTGAATCGGAAATTTAAAGAGGTATCTATACTGCTGGTTAAAAAATAAAAGAAGATTTAGAAAATTATTTATGGAAGACCGACAAAACATATATTGAAGATGATGTACAACAGAAATGATAATTTAAGATGCCATATAGAGCACGCAGTGGAAGAAATGAAAATGAAAATCAAATGAAACGGAGAGGACGAAAACTAGAAAGGAATCGGACTGAAAATAATTTGTAAATCGTGATAACCATTAATTTGATGATAATTGTTGGAAATCAACGATGAGTTTAGTTTTGTAGAAATATCTATTCGTATTGTCGAGGTCACTTTTAGGCCACATCTGGATTTTATGGCCCTAAGGAGGCTGCAGAGACTTGTACATTTTAAAAGTTAGTTCATAAAAAGCTCCCGTTGTGTTAATACGTTTTCTGTTGTTACTGATCAATAAGGTACAATTGGAGTTTTACTATTTTTCATTACTATTACAATTAAACCACCGAACCATTACCAATCTTAATATAACCAACAATAATAATGTGAGAATTATTTTTAACTATGATCAAGAGGAATTAGTTAACGAAAACTTAGTGGATAAAAAGGAAATCCCTGCATCGAAAAATAGGCAAAATAAATAATGAATTATTGGTAAATTCGGACAGTCATTTAAATTGTTTGAGGGAAGATTTGTACAATAAATTGAATGATGAACTTGGACCATTACCGTGATAGCCTACATCTGGAGCAGAATTATATAGCGCATTTAAAGATAAAATTCAAAAAATTTCAAAACAAACTTGACTATTCCGATAAACTACGAAGTCGTATACGTATGTTATTGTTCCAACATTGAGCAAATCACTTATTTTGGATTATGAATGGCTAGTGGAAGTCAAAGCAGTAATTGATTGCAATCGTCGATTAATCCTGTTACCCCTTAAAAATACTATAGTAACCACTCCAATTAGTCATATTGAAGATAGCAAAACAGAAGTTCGATTGAATGCTCTCCATGTTATTGCTAAAAATAGCGAACGTATTATTAAGATTTCCTGTTACTCCACGAAAGGAACCCCGGATTCGCAGAATGAAAGTAAAGATGTAGTTGTTGAAGTTCTTACTATACAAGAGACAGCGAGAAGTAAATGTGAAGATATTGTCAGGCTACAACAAACTGATGAGTGGTGTAAGAGGATAATTCGGCAATTACAGGAAGTTAAATCGAAAGCAAGAATTACACAGAACTTCCAAATCAGTGAAGATGTGCTTTTTCGAGAGGGTAACAACAATTTATATAGAGTCTAAATACCGAAATAATTACAGAAGGGATTTATGCACGAAGTGCAAGAATTAATTAAATGGTTATGAAAAATGTCTTTGTATTTATCAAGATACTATTACTGCCAGAAAATGGAAAAACGAATTCGAAAGATAACATCTAACTGCGACTTCTATCAAAAGTAAATTTTCTATAAAATCTTAATCACTAATGTATTATGTGTTATCCTCGACACCTTCAGAATTGGTGGGTTTGAAGTTGATAGGTCCTTTACCTTCAGCACATGCAGATGTAACTCAATTAGTGGCCATTGTCGATGCCTTTTTTAAATTAGTCAAACTATAAGCGTTAACATGAGCGACAACAAAATCAATTTTGAACAAATTAATTATTTAGCTAAATGTGGTAAACCCCAAAATATCTTGACAGACAATGGGGCGCAGTTTATATTACTAGTATGGGTAAAAACACTCGAAAGCTTGCATCTATTCGTTAAACATACTTGTTATTACCACCCTCAAGCAAATTGAAATGAAAGAGTAAACAGATAAGTGGGAAAGCTCCTAAGAGCATTTTGCCATGAGAAACATTCTAGGTGGACGAATATGTTACTTGATGTAGAGAATTGGCTAAACAATTACATTCATAAAAACACAGAATTTACCTCACTACATTTACTTCACTAGAATAAATGTCGTTCCAAATCTATATATGCTTTACCATTCTCTCAACGAAGAAACGACACTTCATCAAGGAAAATTACAATGCGTTCATGAAAGACTATTATCAGCCGCAGAATAACGAAAAAAGAAACATAACTAAGAGTTAAACCACTATTTTTAGAATGGAGATGGAGTTTTAGTGAGAACCCATCCACCCTCCATCTAGTATTGAAGTCTCTAAGATGAAGAAATACTTTCTCTTATATGAGGACCCATTTCTGATATGTATAATTCAGCATGGAGCAAATCAATATGTTGATATCAACGGTATGTCTCGTGGTATTCACCATGTATCTAATCTAAACTCTAAATCTAGAACAAACAAAATAGCTCAAACCCCAACGCCAAAACACGACACTTTAGTTGTCCGAAGCACTTTTCAGTAACAAGGTTACCTTCTTCAACTAGTTCACTTCAGTCCCTGAAGAAGGTAATCTTGTTACCGAAAAATGCTTCAGACAACTAAACTGTCGTGTTTTGGCGTTGGGGTTTGAGCTATTTTGTTTGTTGTACAATAACCACCAAAGTTTTTCCAATCTACATAATATACTTTAAATTGATAAAGGCTTTTGGGGCCAGTAAGTGAAGTAGTGCTGTTCTGAATTGGGTCTAAAAGCTGGATGTGGAGATAGAAGGACCATTGTTTAGACCCGAATAAGAAGAGCATCAGTTTTACTCTAAATCCGTTCTAATTTGACTTATGTGGCCCGGAGAGTTAATTATATAATATTTTGTTGTTGAAAATTCTTATATTTTTATATATTCTTTGCAAATTATGTACAATTGGAATTAGTTTTCTTTTTGTGTAAAACCAAGTTATTTTATAACAAAAAAATTTTTTTTTGAGCAACAACTTTATTTAGTTGATGTTAGCAGTTAGTTTAAATTTTTCTTCAGTAAAACTATTAACAATCGCCCAGGTATTTCTTCCTGTAAGTTTTAAAACAACCATGTCCTATTTTATATTAATTAGTTTTTTGAGTCTCATTGTTTTACAACAAGGTAGGTAATGGTAAAAACCTCGAATTACATAATTTTTTTCTAATGTATTAGTGTTAACTTATTGTTAAATAAAACAAAATATAATTCCAAAATTGAAGCGATATTGACAAAACAGTACTGTATGAAAATAAATAAAAGTAAAACAAAAATACTGGTATGCAAGGGAAGAAAATGCAGGGAAAGATCGAATATAAAAATAGGAAACGAAAAATTAGAAGAAGTAGCTGATTTTAGGTATCTGGGACGTCAGATAAATCAGGACGGAAGGAGTAGTAAGGATATAAAGCATACAATAGCGCAGAGGCGTATCGCCTTCACTACAAAGAAGTCACTTCTATGCTCACGAACGGTTAATTCAGAAATTCGGAAAAGGCTGTTAAAGGTGTGTGTTTGGAGCACGGCGTTGTACGGGTGCGAAACATGGACAGTGGACGCGGCAGAAAAGAATAGGCTGGAAGCGTTGGAAATGTGGTGTTACAGGCAAATGATGAGAATACAGTGGATAAAGAAGGTTAGAAATGAAGAGGTATTAGAAATAATAGGAGAATAGAGGACTCTATGGAAGTCAATAAGTAATAAACGAGTTAGGTTAGTAGGACATCTTTTCAGAGACATATTAGAGGCAGAAACGGGAGTTATGACGAGTAGAGGTAGACGTAGATTAGATTACTGTTCGCAAATAGTCAAGGATGTGAGTTGTTCTACTTTTAGGGAAATGCGAAGATTAGTTTAAGATAGGAAAGAGTGGAGGTGCGTGTCCAACAAATCTTATGATGAAGATCGATTATGGCGAACTGTCTTTATTAATAGCGAAACTACGTTTACATGTTACATTAAGCATAGGCTTAAGGGCTTTTATTTATATTGCTGTTTTAAGATTAGTACAAGGCTATTCACATTGAACTAATACCAAATTTAACAAGAAATGCGTTTTATGCATAAGTTTGCAAACCGATGCATTCAGTCAACGGAAAAAAAATTGCCAGTGCACGAAATAACTTATTAAATTGGGACACTTTCTGAAAAACAAAACTTTCCACAATAAAGTATTCATCAAGTAATTTAGAAAGTAATGGACTATGTTTACAGACTTAAATAGGTACATGTGCAGTAAATGACGCGAGACATACACTCATCGTCAGTTGAGTTTGACGCTGACGCGAAGAGGGGGCAGCATTCATCTGGCTATTAAATGGAAAAATAGGGGGATGGGGGAAGTTTAATAGAAAGAGAAGAAAAATAACATAATCGTCATCGTGCAGTGTTCTTTTATTGACCATTCATCTCCAAGCAAAGGACATGGAGGACTTAAACAGATCCTTGGGCGCTATTGGCACCGTACTGGAGGACCTTCAACTACTTGCAGCCAACCTGATCTTCAATCCCTTCTACTTCCGGTACTTTCCAAACACCAGCTTTTTTGGCCCTTTCAAGTTATGACCCAGACAATACCGATAACGGTATTTCACTTTCAAAAATCGAGGGATTTAAGAATGAGTTTGGTTGATCTAACAGCAAACCGTAAGTAGGGTTGGCCCTTAAAATTAAAATCGACTCGCGAATGGTTTGCTGCATGACGAAACGTGAAAAAACATTTCTCAGTTTCACTCCCCAAGCAAAAGAATTTAGGAAAACTCTTTTGGGACGCAGGATATTATCGATGGACGAAGTTACGTTGGGTATGCCCGAATGAAATTAGAAAAACTGAAATCTTTGAAGACTAGTTGATAAGAAGCCGATTTAATAGAGATAGCTGCGTATTTTATTGATAACTTTGTTGTCATAACTGCTACTTAGTACATCATCAGTTAGTGATTGATTTCATTTTTGTCCAATTATGTCCCCAGCTTATTTTGAAAATTTAACCACAAATACAAAAGAATTTATTAACCAAAAACGTGCCGGCTGTTTTTCAACGGGAAATCAACATCGCTTTAGGTAACCTTAAGTATATCTCGACGATATTTTACTTCCTTCTATCACTGTGGATGAAGATTTTGAAAAAAGTGAAATTGGTTTTTGAAATTTTGCATAAAGCAAACTTTTCAATTATTATCAAATGCTGTTTCTTTTTGTAAGCAATCATTTATTTGGGTCATAAAATATCGGAAGACGGCATCCGGTCAAACCCAAATAAAGTTAAGGCTATCAAGGATAACTTGCCACCCACAAATGTAAAACAAGTGAGACAATTAATCAGGCCGGCAAGTTACTTCAGAAAATTTATTCCAGCATTTTCCACTAAAGTTTCTTGCGTTATCCACTTTACAAAGAATGACGCACCATTTGATTTGACGCTTAAATGTGAAAAGGCAAGGCAATACGCAACAGACATCTTGACAAAAAAAAACACTCTTATCTATTTTTGACTAATTTAAAAATATGTAAACATGGAAACTTATTTAAACCAACTGAATATTTTAGCCGAAAAATTTTCCCCGAAGAGAACAAATATCACTCTTTCGAGCTAGAAACTTTAGCTGCTGGAAACGCTCTCAAACACTTTCGTGTATAGTTATTTGGATTACATTTTACACTAGTCACAGACTGCAACTAATCCGCTAACAAGTAGGACTTGAAAACCAGTACAAGTGGGCGTATATCCAAGATGTTGATTTTGACATAATTTACAAAAAAGGTTCTGAAATAACACATGTCAATTTTTTGAGCCGAAACCTTATCAAATCCACGAATCAAAACGAAATACGAACCATTTTATATGTATCATACAGATCGTTTCCGATCCTTGCCTGAAAACCAGAACCAGTATAAATCCATTTTCGTAATAATGGACGCATTTTCAAAATTTTTCCTCCTGTACTCCCAGTCTACCTTTACAACCGAAGAAACAAAACAAAGCCTGAGCAACTCCATAAGTATATTTGGGACGCCAAACCAAATAATCTGCAATGCTAGAACAAATTTCACTGCCAGAATTTTCAGAGTTCAGAAATTTTTTTGGTATCAAACTGCACGTGACAACACCAGCAGTATACCGCTTCAACGGATAAGTAGAACGATATTTGCAAACCATTACCAATACGTTATGAGTCGAATCGAACCAAACAACAGAATGGTCGAACAGGTTGTGGAAAACCCAATTGGTTGTTAATACCACCATACAAAACCCCAGCAGATTCAGACAAGAGGAACAAATACCACAAATCCGTACAATCCTTGCCAATTTACCAGTTTCAAATTCGACCAAATCCCCAGTAGATCGTAACGAAATTTTAAGAAGATTACGAAAAAACGAACAAAACCAAATGTTGTCTCTGAATAAAAGAAAAAGGAATAAGCAATGTTACAAAGTAGATGATACCGTCCTGTTATTTAGAGGAGACGAGTTTGTTGGACCATACATCATAAAATCGCTACTACCAGACGACGGTTATTTGCTTTGCAAAATTAGCTGCCATTAATTGTTAAAATGTTAAGATCCAATTACGTACATATATAGCCTATAGTACCTTTAGCACACACAGAACAATATATTCTAAAAAATACGGGATTATGCAGCCAACGATGACAATAGAGACCGCCAAATGACGATGCCGTAAGCTTACCCGGACTTCAATGACGACACCGAAAATCGTGAATTTTTGAACTTAAAAGTGAAGATAGTTTTATTTTTACATTTCCATTAAATGACAGGTTTTTTTTTCATGCTCTATTAATTTTACTTTGTGAATTTGTATAATTTGCCGATATATAATTAGTGTTCTTATGTGTCAAAATAAACGTTTTTGTCAAGGTTTGTGCGAAAAATATATGTGTCACCGATTAAAGAAGAAATAGACTGGGCGTGTAAGATAAATACACATAATATAGGAATATATACTTATATTGAGCGATTAGTNATGTGTCAAAATAAACGTTTTTGTCAAGGTTTGTGCGAAAAATATATGTGTCACCGATTAAAGAAGAAATAGACTGGGCGTGTAAGATAAATACACATAATATAGGAATATATACTTATATTGAGCGATTAGTTGATTAAGTTTTAGTAATAATAATAAAAATAACCAAAATTAAAAGGTATCACGGGCACTGTAGGAATTGCCATCTAGTATCATATACATTCTTATTAATAAAAACTTGTTTTGTATAAATTGTATTATCGGATCACGTAAATGTAACTATGTAAATATAACTATAATATTTTCTGCTATGTAGATGAAGACATTGTATAAAGTTTTATATTCACTTCTAAGAATTAGTTTTTTTTAATTTAAATGAAGATCGAACTATATATGTTGCTATGAATAATTGACGTTAAACCTAAATGTCATATTGTGTAATGTTACGTCTTTCTTGGAAAGAGCATCGTACAAATGATAAATAAAAAAGAAAAACAAACTTTGGTGTTTCATTTTCAGTCATAGGGTATGGCGGTAGGTAGGTAGGATAATCTGTGGAATTTACCTACCTAAATTGTCCAAGGAAACTACAGAAAAAGTTAAACCAAATCGAACCGTCCTCCTAAATGCTGAGCCATGGTCTAAAGTCTAAACCTTTAGGTCAAGGCCATTCGGTGTTAAATTTTAAACCAGCAAATTTATTAACGTACAGCTCAAGAGCACCTTCAGCTTCAACACCGAGATCTCTCACAGCCCTACCTCTATGAATTTATATTACTTTAGTAACAGCTCATCCACATCGCCCACACATATCCACCCACCGCCGCCAAAATGTCCTCATGCATGAACTATCCTGGAGACCTACCTGATGCACCACACACCTGTAACGCTTATAAGTTCCAAAACACACACCACTTAGCTCCTTTTTATTCATATATCCTGATTTCGAAAACTGAAAATTTAGAAAATGCAGAAACATCTGTACTACAATATATATTCTTCGATGGAATGCCATTGGCTGGTTGGTCATGTCATAAACCAGTCTTTCGAGGATTCAACACCGTACAAGTCGATGACCTGTATTTTGAAGAAATTGAGGGTTAAGCGATGTTAAAGGTACTGATAACAATTAGCACTTTACTCGGTGTTGAAGAAAAAGAAACGAGCCTTAAATTCTACGCCTCATTACGAAAGGATCGGATAAGCTAAAATAAAATTTTGTAGATGTAGATTTCAATAAATTAATTTGAAAACCAAACTGCTCGTTTCATTTATAAACACAAAATAATTCGTACCTACAAAACATTATTTCTGGAGCTAAAATTAGTTAGCATTAAAAAGATCTTGTTAGTATGTAGATGAATAGGTAACCGTAATATGTGTAGCGAAATGTGTAGGTATAATGTCTCTATATTAATCATCATACTCTGGTATGAATCACTCTTGTATTCCAATTTCTTTCGTTTCAAATTAGGGGTTGGAAAACGATGACGCCAACAATTTTATCACGTGCAGCATGAGTCGCCACGACGCTGAGGCGTCGTCGTCAGTCGCAAGAGCGTTTGTTCTATCGAACGTGACTAATCGCCATTACCGCATAATAATATAAATACATATATGTAGACGCTATTTCCAAAATACAGGGCAAATACTTCAATACCAGTTAATAAATCAAATAAATTTAATTCTATTAACTATTATTAAGTATAATAAATCAAAATTAATACCCGATTTAAACAAGGAAATATTTCCAATTCTTCCCAGTATAACAAAAAAAAAGTCTCAATAAATCCCCAAATTCGTTACAAATAGTTTAAAAAAAACAAAAAACGAAAAGTTTTTTCAATTATACTGTTATATGCTTCGATCGGTACTACAAACAAGGATATAATTGTTTTAGTGTGGTACATTGCACGAAGGAACACACGCACCCACACACTGTAACGTACTTCCTAAATTATGTTGTAATGTTATTGTAACCATAAAATGTCAAAATAACTTGAAGTCTACGATTGTGATTTTCATGCTCATTACAATGACTTCCCCATGAGCGGGAAGTGAACAAGTTTTACCAACTTTAAAGTAAATCAAAAATTAATTAAAACATTCTGGCCACGTTATGTCATAGTAAGTATCTATTCGATAATCTCCAATAAAAACAAGTTTTCGTTTGCCTAAGACTATTTTAGGTATCCTTATCATAAACTGCAAAAAAGATTAAAACATGTCGTATTTGTCAAATAACTAGGTACATACAATATAGTTATTGTAAATTTTGTTATTAAACTAGTATTTTGTACTTGTTTCAATGTTTTTATATATATACATAACTTTTTTATTTTAAATCCATTTATATCCAAAACCATGTTTGACGATTTACAATTAGTTTAGCTTACAAAGTTAAAGATGCTTATCAAGGAAAATTTCGTATTACCTCCTTACATATTTTTCGTTTCATAATATAAAGTTTTTCCAAATTAATCTTTTGTTACGAAAAGTGTACTGGCGTCATATTATTCGTTCTTATTATATACCTATTAATAACAATTTCATACATTATTAATGATTAAAAACCGGTACTTTTCTTGTTGCAAGTCAACAAACTGTCGATTCATTCATAAACGCAACTGTTGGAATTTCCGACTTACTACTTTTATAATATGCATATCATATTTACTTATAATATGTAACTGATGGTGTGGGATTTCCCCACAACTACACGCATTTCATACCTTTACACGTACGTGCATATAATTTGAAGAAAAAATTGCAGTTAATTTCCTTTCTTATTCAAAAATATAGTAAAAATAATATAATATTCACTAGGCAATACCTTTTCCCTCAATACATGTAATTCTTCTTTTAAAGAGGTAATCTTGAATCTTTCATTCTGGAGAGTTTCCTCCATACATTTCATTTCCGCTTTTAGATTTAAAAGATTACTTTGTACATTTAATATGTCAGCTTTTAAAGACATCTTCTCCTCTTCGGACCTACAAATCCTTTCATCCAAGCATTTCTTATCCTACAAATACAATATTGTGAAAAAATAATTACCTACAGTAAAATGTCATCAACAATTCTTATATGTACCTAAGTACATTATTTACACACTATTAATAAAGAGAATATGAGAAGAGTAATAACTTTTTATTAATAGTATTTTACAGTGTAAATTCTAGCGCAATTCGAGAGACTGAAAATAATTGTCAGGGAGGTAGCGCAGCGTTACAAATGTCAAAATTTCATCCCTTACGATTTGTATTGCTTGGTAATCCTCGGCTATTATAGTGATGGTCGAGCAGGTTTTAATACACATAAAATTTGTTTAGCATAAGGTGCGTAAACAGGTGGGGGATTATATGCCAGCTACCCCTACTATTATAATATAATAACAATAATTAAAAACTGCCACCACATGGTTTTTAATAATTTATTTATTTATTATTTTAATCGTACAAAGTCGTCAAAACAATTATGTCAGTAAGTGTTTAGAGCTTTACCTATACAAAAAATCTTTATTAATGTTTGTTAATGGTTGTTGATCTNGTCATTAACAAACGTTTTGACTGTTTATATTTACACGAACCTGTGCTTTAACTTGTTTCAATGATTCACCGAGTGTCGCGACTTCAGTTCGACACCGACGCCACGCATTCAGTAACAGAAATTTGTACACGCGACGACCGGCGTCTATTCGTGACCGTCGAGACGCCATTCTTTCCTCTGTAACTGTAGTTTCAACGTCAGTTATAAATCCTTCGTTAACTCTACAAAAAATTGTAAATTGGAAACGATTAAACATCATACAGAGGACACTATAAAAATGTACATACATATATAAACTTATACCAGCTGCTTAATACACTGGGTGATCCATTTAACCCGAAAAGTATACTTAGCACCCAAATTTAACTTGTTAAGGTGTAAAGCAAACACAGTACCTTTTTATATACATATAATTTAAGACATGATTGATAATATAAAATTAATAGTTTTGTAAATAGGTACAACTGATAACGGTGAGAAAAAAATAAATAGAAAAGATATAAAAACGCTGATTCAATTTGTCAAATGTTTAAATCTATAAGTACATTACTTTGACTTAGGTTTCCTTTTGGTAGGTGTTATTTCTGCCATAGTCATACTTTTTCGTCTAGGTTTTTTTTGCTTTGTAGGAGTCTCAAATTCGATTATAGCTCGTTCCAACTTTTTTCTTACGTCGCTTTCTTCTGTGACGGGCCGTGTCGCAAAACGACGACACGAAGGTATCGGAATTCTCTTTTTATTATTATCGGTAGATACAGAAGAAGCAAGACGCAGTCCCGCTCCATCCCCACAACCGGAATAAAGCTTAGCTTTCGGAGTTACTCGATGTATTTCAGTAAAAGACATTTTAATAAATGATATTAATGTTATGTATATATATTTTTGTTTAAATAAAATAGTGAGACAATTTTCAGTGCCTACTTGAACACAAGCTAAAACAAAACTACGAATATTTGTCAGTTTTCTATCGACTTATTAGCTTTCTTCGTTTCTTACAATTATTTGAAGCTATGTGTAACGTTGCCGCTTTGCTGGACGTGAGTCGATATTTAATAAATAGTCATTTCACTATATAATTCGTTCAGTCAGGTTCAATTCGAGTTCATATTAAAACCCCCAAAAAAAAAGCACATTAAGATGTTCTCAGTGGGAGAATTACATTGAAAACAATAATAATAATAATAATAATAATAAAGAACAAAGATAACTACATAGGTACTATTGCATATGAACCAATTACTTAATAATAATACGTATTCTGTCTTTCATACTGCCTCCTACTAAATTTTATTATATTTTCTTCTCTGTATATTTATACATATGTATTATAGGTGAGTTCAATGTGCTGTATGTCATTACTGTTCGGATTGATTCATACATGCTGTGTAGATAACGTAAACGCAATCTTTCAATAATTTTTACTAGCATAGATTTTGTTAAAAAATCCGATACCAAAAGTATAATTTTCTCTATTTTAATTATTGGCAGCGAGTTCAATACACGAATTAAAATGTAATTAGCTGGCCTGTGGACGACGCGGCCGGCAAGCGTTCACCAATATCTCGTCAGCGAAGAACAGGAATTTCCCGTTTATTGATGAGGTAATTGTGGTAATAACATATATCTACTGATATATTATTCGTATTCAGATGTCGATATAAATAAAATGTTTTTTTATTCTACACCCAATAACAAAAATTTTTGTGCCCAAGGGAAAATATAAGTAAAATTTGTATCTTTGATTAAGATCCATATTATACCTATAAGTTTCATTCCTAATTTTTATCTTATTGCTAAAAGATACTGATTACAATTTCATGAATTCTGTAAAAATAGCAAATGTATTCACCTCTAACAACAAATTGTTGGTTTTCATTAATGCAAGTATTTCTTCTTTAAGGGCACCATTTTCTGTAACGGCTTGGTCTCTTCTCTTACATTCGCTTTCTCTTAATTTTTGTAGGACATCTGCTTGCATTTGTAATTGACTGTTCTAAAATGCATATCTTTTTACATAAATTAGTACAAACTGTGAACAACTAAACTTTAAAAAACTATTAATTGAAAAAGATACAAATGAGAAGTGTTATGTTTCGTTTTCGAAATGTGAAATCATTCCAATTTTTACCTTTTTTACAATACACATATTATCTTTTCCAAATTAATAAAATTATGAAATTTTTAATAGCGCCTATTAATAATAATAGTCTATATAAAATTAGGTAATTGAAAATTATCATCTTGTAGACATAACAGTAATACGTATTCAGACCATCATCGCTTAAGAAAGTTTTTCTAAAACCGACGCGTCGCGTCGTTGACTCAATAAGCTCAAAAATAGATATTGTTAATCGACGACGCATTATCGGCGCCGGGCTTATTAAGCCGTCATGTAAACCAGTCATTTTTACCCTACTACCTTTTAATTTTTATATTTCAGTAGAAAATGAAACCGCCAAAAATAAGAACAAATGTAGATAATTCTTCGGTTAAATACACAATCAATAATTGTTTAACATATTAATGGATCCAACGATAATTTTTTTCTCCTTTATAAATAATATTGTCATTAACAAACGTTTTGACTGTTTATATTTACACGAACCTGTGCTTTAACTTGTTTCAATGATTCACCGAGTGTCGCGACTTCAGTTCGACACCGACGCCACGCATTCAGTAACAGAAATTTGTACACGCGACGACCGGCGTCTATTCGTGACCGTCGAGACGCCATTCTTTCCTCTGTAACTGTAGTTTCAACGTCAGTTATAAATCCTTCGTTAACTCTACAAAAAATTGTAAATTGGAAACGATTAAACATCATACAGAGGACACTATAAAAATGTACATACATATATAAACTTATACCAGCTGCTTAATACACTGGGTGATCCATTTAACCCGAAAAGTATACTTAGCACCCAAATTTAACTTGNATTTTCCGTTTTATATTATTTAAACTTACACTAAATATTTTTTTCTGTACTGAAGTAGTTTTTTATTATTTTTTTGACATATTTTAATTTTCTCCCACTCCTCTCCACCAAGATTCTTACAAATGACACTAATTTTGCTTATTAGTTGTATTTATACCATCAGTTGGTATAAAAACTTAGAGGGATAAAAACACTCACAAAAATGCAGCACTGGCTCCCAGACTATGAGTATTTAATTGTGTTATTGAGTTTTCATTAAAAGAATACCAAAAAATAACGTAATATTATAGGTATGTCCAGAATGACATGGATTAAAATTATTCCAGAAAATAAAAGAATGAATTTTTTCGAATAGGTGCAGTGACGGCAATTAACACGTGCTAGGCAATAGAACCGATTGATAGAACATTAGAAAGCGTTCTTAAGTCAATAAGAAGTTATTATTACTTTCTAAATAATGACGTGATGTTTCATTACTGAGAGTGGCTATTATGCTACTTTATTGTACGGGTAATAATGTAAGCCAACCAAAGTCAAGTAATTTTTACATTGCTGGGAGTTTTTCCTTTAATGGGAGTTTGTTAGGTGGAATTTACACGGTATTTATATATTATTAGATTCCTATAGAGAAATACTATTACAAAACTTTCGATTTTGTTATCATTATCTTTATATAATTATTAGATATTTAATTAATTGAAATTGAATGTGTTGGGAGAATTACATTGAAAACAATAATAATAATAATAATAATAAAGAACAAAGATAACTACATAGGTACTATTGCATATGAACCAATTACTTAATAATAATACGTATTCTGTCTTTCATACTGCCTCCTACTAAATTTTATTATATTTTCTTCTCTGTATATTTATACATATGTATTATAGGTGAGTTCAATGTGCTGTATGTCATTACTGTTCGGATTGATTCATACATGCTGTGTAGATAACGTAAACGCAATCTTTCAATAATTTTTACTAGCATAGATTTTGTTAAAAAATCCGATACCAAAAGTATAATTTTCTCTATTTTAATTATTGGCAGCGAGTTCAATACACGAATTAAAATGTAATTAGCTGGCCTGTGGACGACGCGGCCGGCAAGCGTTCACCAATATCTCGTCAGCGAAGAACAGGAATTTCCCGTTTATTGATGAGGTAATTGTGGTAATAACATATATCTACTGATATATTATTCGTATTCAGATGTCGATATAAATAAAATGTTTTTTTATTCTACACCCAATAACAAAAATTTTTGTGCCCAAGGGAAAATATAAGTAAAATTTGTATCTTTGATTAAGATCCATATTATACCTATAAGTTTCATTCCTAATTTTTATCTTATTGCTAAAAGATACTGATTACAATTTCATGAATTCTGTAAAAATAGCAAATGTATTCACCTCTAACAACAAATTGTTGGTTTTCATTAATGCAAGTATTTCTTCTTTAAGGGCACCATTTTCTGTAACGGCTTGGTCTCTTCTCTTACATTCGCTTTCTCTTAATTTTTGTAGGACATCTGCTTGCATTTGTAATTGACTGTTCTAAAATGCATATCTTTTTACATAAATTAGTACAAACTGTGAACAACTAAACTTTAAAAAACTATTAATTGAAAAAGATACAAATGAGAAGTGTTATGTTTCGTTTTCGAAATGTGAAATCATTCCAATTTTTACCTTTTTTACAATACACATATTATCTTTTCCAAATTAATAAAATTATGAAATTTTTAATAGCGCCTATTAATAATAATAGTCTATATAAAATTAGGTAATTGAAAATTATCATCTTGTAGACATAACAGTAATACGTATTCAGACCATCATCGCTTAAGAAAGTTTTTCTAAAACCGACGCGTCGCGTCGTTGACTCAATAAGCTCAAAAATAGATATTGTTAATCGACGACGCATTATCGGCGCCGGGCTTATTAAGCCGTCATGTAAACCAGTCATTTTTACCCTACTACCTTTTAATTTTTATATTTCAGTAGAAAATGAAACCGCCAAAAATAAGAACAAATGTAGATAATTCTTCGGTTAAATACACAATCAATAATTGTTTAACATATTAATGGATCCAACGATAATTTTTTTCTCCTTTATAAATAATATTGTCATTAACAAACGTTTTGACTGTTTATATTTACACGAACCTGTGCTTTAACTTGTTTCAATGATTCACCGAGTGTCGCGACTTCAGTTCGACACCGACGCCACGCATTCAGTAACAGAAATTTGTACACGCGACGACCGGCGTCTATTCGTGACCGTCGAGACGCCATTCTTTCCTCTGTAACTGTAGTTTCAACGTCAGTTATAAATCCTTCGTTAACTCTACAAAAAATTGTAAATTGGAAACGATTAAACATCATACAGAGGACACTATAAAAATGTACATACATATATAAACTTATACCAGCTGCTTAATACACTGGGTGATCCATTTAACCCGAAAAGTATACTTAGCACCCAAATTTAACTTGTTAAGGTGTAAAGCAAACACAGTACCTTTTTATATACATATAATTTAAGACATGATTGATAATATAAAATTAATAGTTTTGTAAATAGGTACAACTGATAACGGTGAGAAAAAAATAAATAGAAAAGATATAAAAACGCTGATTCAATTTGTCAAATGTTTAAATCTATAAGTACATTACTTTGACTTAGGTTTCCTTTTGGTAGGTGTTATTTCTGCCATAGTCATACTTTTTCGTCTAGGTTTTTTTTGCTTTGTAGGAGTCTCAAATTCGATTATAGCTCGTTCCAACTTTTTTCTTACGTCGCTTTCTTCTGTGACGGGCCGTGTCGCAAAACGACGACACGAAGGTATCGGAATTCTCTTTTTATTATTATCGGTAGATACAGAAGAAGCAAGACGCAGTCCCGCTCCATCCCCACAACCGGAATAAAGCTTAGCTTTCGGAGTTACTCGATGTATTTCAGTAAAAGACATTTTAATAAATGATATTAATGTTATGTATATATATTTTTGTTTAAATAAAATAGTGAGACAATTTTCAGTGCCTACTTGAACACAAGCTAAAACAAAACTACGAATATTTGTCAGTTTTCTATCGACTTATTAGCTTTCTTCGTTTCTTACAATTATTTGAAGCTATGTGTAACGTTGCCGCTTTGCTGGACGTGAGTCGATATTTAATAAATAGTCATTTCACTATATAATTCGTTCAGTCAGGTTCAATTCGAGTTCATATTAAAACCCCCAAAAAAAAAGCACATTAAGATGTTCTCAGTTTAACAATTTTCAGGACAACTCTTCTAATATTGACTTAGATATAGATATGTGAAGTATATTTTTTATTATTGAATTAAATCAAAGTCGAATAAATTGTCACGATGAATATTTTCTATTGAGAAACCAAATGGAACAAAATATTTAGCTCATGAAGTACTTTTTGCAAAATTTGAATTAAATTCAACCCTCGCCTAACAAAGCCTCAGAAGAGAAAATGTTTACTAATGATGAAATTTTTCAGAACCAGAAGTATGCTTTTACCTTAATCCCCCTTCTCATATTCATTTCTTCGAAAGAAAACTATAACATTATCAATTTATTGCAGCTCAAAAACCTACCATGACCTGTCACTTTTCATATTGTTTGAAACGCATTTATACTTTCTATTTTGACATTGTTTCTCATAAATCTTGGTTGGACCTCGTTTCCTTAGTAACAAGCTCCCTCATTGAACATGATATTGACGGAATATTTTAGGCAGTTATAATTTAATTTTCAGTCAAGTGTAAGAAAGATTTCTGCATATATCAGCACATTGAATTGAATATTACTAATCTGACACTTTTATAATCACATACCAAGTGTCACGTGTAGGCAACTCACCATATACAGGAACAAAGATCCAGATTTTCCAGATGTCATATTCTTGATCTTTGTAGAACAAATCCAGCGCCTATTAATGGCTGCCGCGTGATTGTAAAAGTGAGTTCGAGTTTCAGCGAGGAGGTGATACAAAGCAAAATAAGAAGAACAAAGAAGCCTTAAACCGTGTGATACAGTGATATAGAAATTAATTAATAATAGAGATGTTAATTGGAGAGTAAATAATTAAAAAAGTTAATGAGTAGTGAGAAAAGCGCTTTATTGTGAAACATTTGATGCCAGGTGTGGATTAGAAGAGGATTTAAAAAAAGAAAAAGGAAGATTTTGAAGAAATTTATCGAATATTATAGAATGTTCTATCGGTCAATTTTCTGGAAGCTTTTACCGATTGCGTATAATCCCAACAAATAAACCATACATCATTGAAAAGCTCTTGATAAGAGAAAACAGATTTTGATATTATCGAAAAGAATCTTCTGCAAGTTTCTACGGATCGCGAGAAACCTTAAAAAGTCATACATTATTGGGAAACTCATGAAGAATAAAGAACGAATTTGCCAAAATCGAAGAAGTTCGTAGAGCGTAAACAGAAAATGGAAAAGGTACAAAAATAAACGAAAAAGCGGAGGAATAAATGAAAGAAGAGTTAAAAACAACTCAAGAAGAAATGAAAGTAGACAGGAAGCAACCAATATAAGAATGGAGGGAAAGATAAATGAAATTAGAAAGGAAATGGAAAAGAAGATAGAAGAAAGGGAAAGCGAAATGGAAAAAATTATAGAAGAGAAGGAAATGAAAATATAAAAGAGAAAAAAGATTCATACTAGACTTACAGAAGAAGATGGAGTTTCATTTTAACTGATACCCGAATGCCAAGAAGAATTTGCACATCTGAAGATTACACTCTCTGAAGCCTCAATTTTGACATACCCATACCAACTAGCCGATGCTAGTAATGTGGGACTTGTTTGTATGTTGCCCCATGAACGACAATAACCTAACCTTATAGATATTGGAAATAGGATAACTGACCCTCCTGTAAGGTTTTTAACGTACCAAAATATCGAGAAGGTGGGTATGTGAAAACCATAGACATAGAGAATGGACTGTGCATTCTCTATCTAGCAGCCAGAAAAACGTGAGTAGGTGACTCTTCCTGGAATTTTGATTCGTCTAGGTCGCAGTCTTGTAAGAGTCATCCACTCATAAAATAAAAAGGAAAGAAGGACAGGCATTGGCCTCACGGTCGTTTTCTCTCTTTCTAGAGTGGTCAATTTCATGGCGGTATTGCTCACTCCATTCTATATTTTTCACTCTCGCATTTATCGCTTTTTCTTTTGTTGTGGTACGCTTTATAGGTTCTACCGGTATATTTAAAATACCTATTCCTGTCGTGTACTGGAACATCGCGAAAATTACAAAAACGGACTGAAGATACATGCGTAGTAAGACGGCGATTTTTGGCGATTGACATAAATTCTTCTCCGCGGCTGTAAATCAGTTTCTGCAAGGCTTGCGTTCACTACAAATGATAAGAATGTAGTGAGCATTCCTTTAAAATTCGATTATTTCGGCGATATGGTTGGGGCTTCAACTGACTACATACACACATTCCAACATAAGTGGGACAAATTCGTGTAAATGTATGTTTTTATTAGTTATTTATTAGACACATTTTAATATGGCCGAAAAATTGTGGGTGTATCTTAGTACTTAATATAGATAGCCGTTAGGTAAGAGTCAGTAGTGGAAGGGTGTCAGTGATCGAAGAAGCATGTATTGATGTGTAAATAGGTTAAGAAGGAGTTGTTTTATTGTGGAGTCATCAAGTGTTCTTTTCAAAATTTCTGTTTGTTTTGTCCAATTTATTTGATATTATTAGAAAAAAAATAATATTTTCCTACACATAAATGTCGTCAATCACACAATCTAATTTAACAATAAACAAACAATGCATGAGCACAACAAAAATACAAGTGGAACACAACACAGATGTTGTTAATTAACAGCTTTTGAATGAGGCTTTACGTACGTATGTGTATGTGTTTAGTAGTGTTGTTATTATTTTTTTTTTATTTATTGGCAAACCACGCATAAAAAAAGTAACGAACTTCGGCAATACCTCAATGGTCGCGTTGAAATTTATCTTACAACTATAAAATTACAATTACCTATCCAGAGAATATTAATTTATCTGTTAATTTTTACGTTACGTTAATTGTGTGTCTCTTTTGTGTTCTCAATTCGATGTTGAGGTGTATTGGTATATTATAGAGTCCTTTGTATTTTGACTATAGTTTTTTTCCACCACCCAGCTGACTGTTTTCCACAGCAACCTTTTCACCAACTGAAAATAGGTAAGTGTGCAGCGCTTTTCCTTGAAAACTCCCTGCGTTGTAGAGGGTGCCTCTATGATACGTTGACTGGTTTTGATAACGTCTCCTTCGGGGATTATAAAGTTGTAGTAAACGATTTCTTTAGGCAAAAATTTTTCGGTGGAAGATAATCCTTGTGTACCACTGAGGAAATGTATCCAATTCTCACATGTAGGGTTGCATTTAGGCAAATCTCTAGCTTTGATAAGACAAAAGTTCATGTTTTAGTGTTGTCATTTACCAGTGTTGCACGTAAAAGATTAAAGACTGTATGCATCCTGCGTTCCATTTGTTCGTTGCCATGCAGCATATCCGTTGCAATTAAGTGCATATTTTTTGTTCATCAAGGAAATTACGAAATATTATTATCGTAAAGCATGCAGCTCTACCCGTTACTATTCTAAGAGGCTTTCCTAGTTCTTGGAAAACTTCAAGTAAAGCCTGGTATCTATTTAAGTTTGTAGTATTTAAAGAAGGCGTCGATGATAACCAATACATGTATGCAATTTTGAGATTTTTCGAGAGGACCATGGTCGTATGCTAGGTTTCCAGTATATCGGTCGGTTTATAGGCTGCTTGCCAGAATCCCGCACGTCGTCCTGTATATGACATTCCGAGAATGCACGATCTGCAATTTCAAATGTAATCTTTTAAGCTCTGTCCCATTCTTGGCCAATATAGTTTTTCAGGCATTTTAGATAAGCACTTTTTCAGCCCTATGTGACACAAGTCGATGGGCTGAAACAGGTACGTAGCACTTCGCTGGTTTATCTGTGGTTACCACAAGTCCATTACATATAGCAAATTCGTTAGTAGAATTGGGGTTATTAACTATACTTTTGTATAGATCATCAATTCTTTGAAACGGAAGGAGGGTTTTGTTTAAGATACTTCAGTGGGAATAGGTATATGTTCTTGTATCACGAACACAGCTTCGATAGAGCCCGGCCTGTATTCAATAGCGAAGCCGTAGTCCTGCAGCATTACCCACCATCTCGCAACACGAGGATGTAAGTCCCGTTTCAAAGCTGTTGGGCGAACTGAATTGCTATCGGTGAAGATGGTAAAATGTCTGCCGTACATGCGAAAATGTTCAACAACGTTGATGACAGCCAAAGTTTCTAAGTCATACGAGTGGTATTTTGACTCACACTCGGTGGTACGCCGACTGTAATACGCCACAGGATAGTTGACACAACACTCTGTTTAAAACAGTGTCGCACCTACACCAATTGATCTTGGGTCCCTAGGAAGTTCACACTCAAGCTCGAGGTTCAAGATTCTAAGGACAGGTTTGTCGGTGAGTTTTTTAATTATTAACTTAACTACCGGATGTTTTCGCACTCTTCTGACCACTTAAAATCACGATTCTTCTTTAAAAGGTTAGAAATTGAAGCAGTAACTGCTTGAAAACCTTCGAAATAACCTGCCAGTCCCAAGAACTGGCGTATGCCTTTTACATCTGTAGGGGAAGTTGTTTCTGTGAATGCTAGTATTTTCCGAGGGCTACGTCATACTGTTCCTTCACTTATAACTGTGCCAAGGTAATCCGTTTCTTCGGTGAAGAACATGAATTTCTTCTAATTTAGACGGAAGCCTCAGGAAACTAAAGCGGTCAATACTTGTTCTAGCTTTTTAGTCCTTCTTCAGCAATGGTTGATGGAATTATTACATCATCCATGTAAGCAAGTGCTGACTTTCCTTTTATGTTGCCAAAGGCCTTGTCGATGACTCGTTGATAGACTGCCGGGGAATTTACATACTCAGGAGGTATGCGATTCATACAACCCATCAGGGGTTATAAAAGCAAATGTGTTTTGATTCTTCTTCAATTTCTCCTCGATGTAATCCTAACTTCATATCCAAGGTCGTGAAGTAACGGACATAGCATAATTGGTCTATTTCGTCGTAAAGTAGAGGTGGAGGATACCGTTCTTCAATAGAGTTTTCGTTAATTTCACCATAGTCAACGCATAGTCGTAAGTCTCCACTCTTCTTTTACTAGATACTTGCATATTCAGACTGGTTTTCTTGTATACAGCCCTGTTGCATCAGTTCATTAATGATTTCTTTTAGCTTCGTTCTTTCAGTGTATGCCAGACGACGAGGTCGACAAGCAACGGGAGTGCTATCGTTAAGTCGTATTTGAAGTTTCCCTGGCAAAACATGGTTAGGAGTCGCATGGTGGTATATCCATAGCAGCTGGTGCAGTTTAATAACATATCACTCGTCCAGTCCTGCTACTGTTGGTGTAATTCAAGGTCATTTATACCTTTTAGAATCTTATTTGCTTCCGATTAATAACGTCCCATACTATCAAGGCATAAACAGTCCCGGGAATTACGTCATTTGGTACTACAGTAAACAAAATCTTCAATGTTATAATTGGTAAAACAGCAATGACTTCGCTAATTCCAATGCTATAAACACGTCTCGAACCAAGTCCATATAGAGGATGTTTATTTGGTTTGATTGTTACGCCGAGTTTCTTGCCGGCATTTTCAGTTAAAATTGACGCCTCAGACCCGGTGTCAATAATGTAAAGGTTGAAGTGTTGTTAGACAAAATGGAAGCCAGCACCTTTAATTGTTCTTGCTATGCTGCAATAAGGGATTCAATGTTTCTTGCCACTCTGGTTTAGCCTTATTCGTGAAGGGGGACTGTTGGTGGGCTTTCTTTCTCAGGATCTTCTATCACAAGTCCGAACTCGACAATATCGAGTACCATTGTCGATTTTTCAGTCATCTATCGTTTTTCTACTTTCTTAAATTGATCAATTTGATAGTGTTTATCACCAAGGGAATAAATCCTACTCCTGATCTTAAATCAAACTTGAACAATCACTGATTCAACTTTATTAACAAAAACAAAGCGGTTAACGAAACAGAACGACTGTGTCTTAGCAAGGTAGTAGTAGTGGTTATTGGTAAAATTTTCATGAGGTTGTGTAGGCTACGAACTTGTCCGATCGGTGACGAATCTGGACGGTACCGTTGACGCACACACGGCATTTAGTATTCCCGAAGGATGCAGTTTAACATATATGTGAGCATTTCGTTCTTAGGTTTGAATTGTATGACAGATAAAGACCATGCCAAATCAGCAAGGAGGCGCCAAGGGGGGCTACTTATGAGGGGTGAACAATTCGGGTCACATATTTGGCTGTCATAAACTGTTGTGAAAATACTATCTCTGCTATAACAGTTATGTAACGATTATTCAAAATAGGCCGAAATCCTTCTGAAATCTCTCTTCGGAAACGGTCGCTTACCTATTGAACTAGTTCCTGTCTTGAACTTGTTTTTGATTTTAAACTAAATNTGTATAAGTTTTACTTCTAACAGACGTTATCCGATACATTTAGGTTAGTTTAATCTACATACTGTATACCTACGTATTTTAAATGAAATGATAACCTTTTTTAAGATAGGTCTACAAAGCATATTATTTGTTTTTAATGAACAAACTCGTATCTCGAAAAGTTGCATAATTGTGATAGGTTTAACGAGAAATGCAAAATAGAGGAATGATTCGTAGTATATATTCGTAGTCGACGTATATCTACGAAATTTTAACAAAAATTGATAAGAACGCATGATCTTACAATATTACAAGGAAAACAATCATTTAGCATTGAATAATTAACAATTAAAAATGAAACTAATTTCTGTACTCGTTTTCTCTTCTGCTTACTGTTATGACGGATTGATTTTATTATTAAAATGTTTGACCTATTAATTACTCGGTTGTCCTTTAGGGTACATATATTTTATCGAAAAATCAGAAAAGAAAATAGAAAATTTCAGAAAGAATTGAATGATAGAATAATTTTTCTTTCAATATTTTTAGAATATAATGTGCTAGTAAACATTATATTTTTGCTAAAATTATCAACTTTTCCTCACCTGCCGGTATGTGTCTCATATTTGTACAAAGCATCTACAGAACTTCAGGGCGTCCAGATGCGAACATACTCCCAGATTTAGGATGACCCAAATGTAGGTCAATATCAGATTTATGGAAAACTAGAGTCAACTGAAGTAAAATAAACAGTTTGCGAGCCTACAAGTGACTTCTTTTTATTGAAGGCGACTCGACCCTGCGCTATCCTCTGCTTTATATCCCTGCTACTCCTTCCGTCCTGATATCTGATTTCCTAGATAACTAAAATCATTCAGTACTATTTTGTCAATACCACTTCTATTTTATTTTAAGCTATCTCCAACTCCTCCTTGCTAGATGCTAATACTGCTACATTATTTGCAAATGTAAGCATATTAATTTTTTGCCCCTGTATATATATCATTACAGTTGTACTGTCTTTAATGATGTTAATCGAGTCTTTGATATATAGTTCAAAAAGTAGCGGTGACAGTGTGCACCCCTGTCTGACTACCTTCCTAATATTTACTTCTCTACGTTGCAGCCCTATCTCTATAACAGCCTGTTGTTCTTTATACAATGTAAGTATCACTCTTCTATCTTTATAAATCATCCCTGCATTTTTAAGTATATGTAACATCTTGTTCCATTTAACTTTGTCGAAAGCTCTTTCTAAATCTATAAATCCTATGTAAGCACTCTTTCCTTTTTCTGTCGTTTTCTCTATTGTTACCCGTAAAACTAGAATGGCCTCCCGCGTTCCTCTATTACGTCTAAACCCAAATTGATCTTCCCTCATAGTGTTTCCGCCCTTTTCCGTCCTCCTTTGTACAATTGCGGTACTGCCAAAGTGCATTACCTTTTTTTGTCAGTGATTTGCCAGTAACCCTATTTTCCCATTAAAAAAATTAACACTATATTTCTTATACTTCATTTGTAGCGAACATACACGATCGTGCAAATTATTTTTGTTCTGCACTGACGTTTTATACACGCGCTCTTTTATAAGAAGAAATCAAGTGGATTTAGATTAGGACTACGCACCGAACAAGGATCTGTATGTCCAATCCAGCATCCACGAAACAGTTCATCTAGAAACTCACACATTGGTCAATTCAGTAATAGTATTATATACTGACCTACGACACTAACATAATAAAAATGATTTCAACTAACTACATACAACCTTATAACGATAAAAACAAAGAAATAGTCTGGGGTCTGGGCTAGTACTTACAAAACATCGTTAATCACACTTAATCTAATCTAACAAACAACAAATAACGCATAAGTACATAAATAAACACGAAACAAATACAATACGGATGCTATTAATTGGCAGCTAATCGAATGGAGCTTTGCATGATCCTACCAAGGCCGATCTGGTCGTTTTAAAAATTTTCAGAAGTTAATCTGTTAGTTGCAAACGGCAGTCCTAAAATTGCTATTGCGAGCAGATAACGCTTACAGAATGTAAATGTTAAAGATCTATTAGTTTTTCCAAAAGTGATAATTACATTTAGATTAAGGTAGGGTATCAATAGGGAAATTATAAGATGTGTGAAATTGAAATATTAAAAGAATTATACATACGTAATGTACATCGAAGGTACCTACCTACTAAAGGTGGCGAAAGAATTAGACCGATAAGTATTCCATATATGTCAATAGAATATTCTTATGGTTTATAAAAGAACTAGGCACGTAAATTTTGTCTTTGTTTAGATTATTTTCGAGGAGGAGAAATCTTCAAAAGACACTTCCTGAAGAGAGGTAGTGTCGAATTTTTACCGACTAAAACCTGTCCTTGAATGGGGAAATAAACTCGAAGGTTGTTCATCCCCGGAAAGGAAATGGAAAGGTTGGGAGTGGGAAGAGGATTGAGTTGGGAAAAGGGTTGTGTGTGTGTGGGGGGGGGGAAGAAGGGATTATTTGGGGAGAGAAACCATCAAAGTAGGTGGTCCACCTCTGTAGTGGACTCGCGCTAAAAAGCGAAGAAACACGTAAAATACCTCTTTTCTGCTATTTATAATGGATCCAGCCATTGCACGAGATTTTCATAATGTATCGCTTCATGGATAGGAAGTATAAATATTGAAATACCTTACAAATATGCACAGTATACAGTGACTGGCTGTAAACGAGAGTTAGGCAGTCTATAGTTAATAGCTTTTATCTATGGGCTATTAGTCTATTGAGTTGACGACAACGGTAATGAATGGGTACCGATGTAAAGAAAGAACGACATTACCTTATTACCTCGCGAAACTAGTAATAATTGCAGGTGGCCTAACTTTAAAATATTACCTTGCTCACCACAACCTACGAAAACCTTTATTATAGGTGGTACATTTAACATTTATCTGTTGTCTTTATACTAAGTACAGAACATGACTACTTGTTTATAATTATTGCAAATGAGTTTTTCTCAGCAGGATTCTATTAAGCAGTAAGTATGCTAATACATAGCACAGGATACGAAACGACATCTCATTAGGCGCAATTTATCTTCAGAGTTTGAAACGACATCGAAATTGGTCAAAAAAATGAAAAGGTAATTTTTAATTAAGTCACGAAACGAGAAGGTACCGACGAAAAGAAAATGTACACGTTGTCTGTTCTCATGAAAACCGACTAAGTAAGTCGAAGCAATTGGTAGGTATTTAAAAATTGCATTCTTTTTTCTAAAAAAAATATTTTTTTCAAAAATTATTCTCTTGAACCTTTATATGTGACACACTAGTTTGACCAGGACCATTCTAGCTTTCAAAACAATTTAAAAACATCTCTTGAATCAAAAGTAGAAAAACTGATTTGTTCGAGATAGAAATACTTATACCATTTTCAGAAGTAGTAAGAATGTAGGTACGGTAATTTAGAGACACACTGTCTACAAAAAAGAAAATATGAGTAAATAAATCATATCAATAAGTACGTTGCGTGCTGGCGATAAAGTTTAGTTACTTTATAGGAGGGTACATTAGAAAGTGGACACGATGAGCGAAAAGCATTTATTGTATTAGACCAGTCCAGTTTAGCTTGTTATTTGTATATGGGTACCTATTTACTTTTCGTATTGCCTACGGCAAATTATTTATGTATTTGTTTTCTTAATAGATAACTAATTCGATTTGAAACGAGCGCCTTGTTACGACTGAATGACGTCGGTCAAGTGTAGGAAAGCACACCAATAGCGCTACGTTTTTCCGTGCGCGTTCCACGAAAAGATGAGCGAACCTTGTGTCTTAAAATACCTCGCGTTCTGAGTCTACCGTTTAGTTTGAAACAAGTTTATTCGCTTGTTTATTGGGCCAGCCGCGATTGCTTGGTGTAGTCCAAGTCTAGTGTATTTGTGTATATATGTGGGAAAGTAGCACGGGAAGTCTCAATACTTAACGCTACTTACACAATCAATTTCAACGGTTATTTCTTACGAATAAGGGTGTTGCTGTTTCAATTAAAAAGTTCGCCACCGTTAGTTTTCGAGATTAATTAAAACGTAATAAACTTGTGTCTCCATCTCCTATTGTTAAGTGATTTGTGATCTGGAAGTTGTAATCAGTGTGTGTGTACAGTGAATATGACCTTGGTAGTTTTGAATAATTACTTCGACTAGCCAACATAATGCAACAGAAGGTATGGTCGTCGGTCGGTACTAAATAAACCTACATATATTATATTTATCAGGCACTTTATCTGTCAAATCATTTTTATCAGTTTCATGATTCAATCGAACTTTTATATTATACAAATTCTTCGAAGATGAGTGTACAGTTTATTTTTCCCTTCATAAAAAATTAAATATACAGGTTGTTCGTTCTCTGTCGTTTTTTGATTGTGTTGGTTACAATATCGGTCATCTGAAGCAACTACTTCTAAGGCTACGGCTGTCCACATTTTGAAAATGGACGAAAGCAGTAACATAGTAGGTGTGTAAAAACAAAAAGCAATTGTTGGTGCATGTTAAAGTGTTGATTTTTGCATTTTTTTTTTATTGCCCACCGAACGTACATAATATTTTCTTTTCAATCGAATAGTTTGTTAGGGTTTTATGTAGCTACCAGTCGCTTTTATACATAACTTCTACCTAATGCTCATAGCTGTATACCTATGTACATCAACATTTATTAGATGATGTAGCTTTAAATAATATCGACAACGTGCTCACTTTAAAATTTTAAGTGTATGTTTGAAAGATTTAAAACTTTGCATGAAAGTTCTTTCAGCGAACGAGGGAAAAAAACAAAACCGAAAAGAGAATGTCTATTTCGTTTTCATAGAATCTTTAAAGATCGTAGGTGCATACATACCTTCAATTTTCTTGAAATTTTAGGAGGTATGCTGTAGAGTTCAGAATATACATTTTCCTTCCGCAACATAATGAAAGCACTCTTTAACTAAACTTAGCCCAGGTTGGCTTTTGGCAGAAAAAGACAACTCTCTCTGTGTCGTTGTCGTATACCTATTTGTTTTTTATTGTTTCTCTTAGCTATGAGTTCCGTTTGATTGTTTTATTTACCTACATTCTTTTAACCCTCCAAAAGTAGATGAAGGTTCGGTTTTTGCGCCCAACATATAAATATATACCTATGTAGGTCGGTTCAGTTTGATTTTGGCAGTTTTGGATTATAAAGTCAAAATTATAAATCTTTTACTTTATTATTTATTACTAACGCAGTAAATCAACTAACCAGTACACCTACCAAAGATACTCTGTTTATCTTTCTCGGTTCGTCGCAAGTAGCGAACACTGCTGGTGCTTTATAAAATCTGTGCATCTTTCTCTCTATTTAAACAGTTTGTAGAGTTTCTCTCTCTTTTATAATGTAATGCAACAACAAGCACTACTGGTGTGATAGTGACCCTCATCGTTAGATCTCAAGGAGAGTTTTGTTTCTGCGTTGATCTACTCTAGCAGGCAATCGTGTTTTAACTTATCACCTGTATCAAGAGCATTTTAATGACCAACGGTATGAAATCTTAAACGAGGAGTTTATTGAAAATTACCATTCGCTGAAACAAATAGCAAATTCTTGCACATCTTCATAGGTAATACCAAAATCGTTTCGGAATTATTAAACAGTTTGAATATAAACTATAATTGATGTTATATTAATTATTATTATAAACTAGTTTTTTGTTCGATTATGACTCCCATGATTGCTTAAGTTTTCTTTCTTAGAAACTAATGTAAAAAATGCAAGAGGTAAACTACCAAAAGATTATTTTCGTAATTTAATGCTTATTCATGGAATGCAGCTAACTATGGTTCCCATTAAAAAAAATACAAGTTTGTGTCATAACGAAAGAGATTTTTTTTTCCAACAAAAATGTGCCTGAAGAACGTAAAAGTTGTTTTTTCTAATGTTACAACCAAGATATGGACATGTACTCGAAAATTTTCAACTTTGGTTTATAACTCGAAAATAAAAAACGATAGGAAATTTTTAAAAACAAAACAATTTGTTTCAAAAAGAGATAGAGAATTGTTTTGTATCTCTTATAGGTAGTTATCGAATTGTCTATAAAAAAGTCGAAATTTGTCCACCCTGTACGTCTTATCATTTTTGTTATAGATTAGCATATTACAAGCGCAACTAAATCGGTGGCAGACACTCAGAAAGTTTCCTTGTTAGTAGAATTTCAAGACAAGGGCCCCTAAAGCAGAAAATTACCAAAATAAACAAAGATGCATGTAACTAAAGAAATAAGGTGAATTCGAACGTGAATTGGTCAATTATGCCACATCAGCTAAAGTTACCAAAATCTTAACACATTCATCCACTTGACCGGATATGTTCAAACAGTGAGCTGGAAATCTGCGTCCGACGTCGTCTGATATAAGCAGTGAATAAGTTAAAAACTATTTAATATACAACTATTGTGAAACTCCATGGCAATTAAAAAAGAAAAATCAAAATTGAAAGCTTTTATTCGACTCGACAAATTCATTTCGGCCATTTACAAGATTAAATACAAAAGATTACTATAAAGATTAAACTATCTCATAATTTATATAACAGTGGAGGATCACAAGAATTACAAAAAAAATGTATGGGCACCGCTTTTTTAATTAGAGGGACACGCTCTTTGTAATTGGATAAAATATTACTAAGATTGTTTTGAGTCACTTTCATTAATATGCTACAACAAAATTTTCTTTGTAAAATGTGTTTGAACTCAACCAAAATAGTTGATAAATTTGATATTGCCAAAAATAGATTTTTATTAAAAAGTGATTCCGTAACCTGTCTTTAATTTTTTATTTAACATTTTATCAATAATTAAAGGGGAACAGCCATTTGAAATGACAGTATATTTTATTGATTGTAATTTTAATAACCAAACACAGTTACCAACCCATACTCTCCCCTACTATATAAATAGTTTCAAGTAGTTTAATCTTTAGTAATCTTTTGTATTTACTCTTGTAAATGGACGCGTGGGCCGAAACAAAGTTAAGCCGAATGAAAACCAGTGAAACTTCCCCCTTATTGTTCTTTTGAATTGTCATAAGCAATGAATCCCCCATAAGTTCAGCAACAAACGCATTGGATAATCACAGGGAAATATTAATAGAATGAAAAAAAAAAGGTTTTGAATATTATAAAAATCACATATTCAAAACTATATAGTTCAATTTCAAAAATACGCTCAGCTGTTGACTGTCTTCATTTACTGGGCGTCGATGATATATTACCTACAACAGTTCAGTCACAACCGCTCCAATAGTACGAATCATGCGATTTATCAACGACAAAGTTTCAAGTTTTTTTTTATTGCAACTAATCATAGCCCCTAAATAAATCCGTAAGGTAAATAAGATAGACGTGCACAATTTTGACAAAAAAAAAAGGAATTGACCAAACAGCCTTATAATTTACAGTAATAAAAATAAAAAATATTTCATCAACAATTGTCCGTTTTGCTTTTTTAACAATTCAGTGAAAACTTTGACAATATGAATAATGAATAGCAATTCTGTGTTTTCTTGTATTACAAGGCAAAAACAATGGCATTAAATTTTGATAATATGCCTACTCATTTTGAGGAAGAAAAAGAATGTGGAAATTCCCAAGCCAATATTTAGGTATATTTTTTATAGTTCCTATATTTTTTGATTTGATTCATATAGTTGAACCCGCATTATGATTGAATGTTGTGAAATGGTATACGAAAGCATTAAGTAAGCAGTATTTTTGACTTTTTGGCAAAGTATACAAGTGTACTTGGAATGGGCGCAATTTCTTTGAAATCAGTAAATTAGTTATTATTTTTATGATTTTGCCCACAACATACGTTAAACACTTCTACTATCGATAGCAACTCTTTTTAATATTGCGCGGGTGAGTTTTGACTAGTAATATCAACAACTAAATAAAAATTTTTGAAATAAACTACTTTATACCTTAAAATTCCTAAAAGCAAAACTTGGTAATATTAGTAAACAATAACTTTAATGTAAATAAAAAAGTGAAGTACTTCAATTTGATTAATACACGCTAATTTAAAAATAAAATGTCATAATTAATACAGTAGAACCTCGATAAGATAAAGACCAAGAGAAATGTAAAATAGTTTGAGTTATTGAGATTTTTACTTACTAAGGGTTTAAGTTTAAGCTTTAAAATTATGGATTTCCAGTGACTTAGCAAACTCTTAAGCTTTTTCCTTTAGTATAGGTCCACTAACACTAATGTTTTTATTTCTACATTGTCTAAAGCATGTAAACAAGCATTTTTCTGAATTAGGAAATGCAGCAATTCTTCGTCTTTTACATAGAAGACTTTCTCCCGCTTCAAACCACTTTTCACTGCTCACTGAGATGCGACGCCCAAATTATCCGTTTAAGTTATAGAGGGTTTTTATTTTAAGTAATAGAGGTTATTACGTTATCGAGGTTAAGTTATCAAGGTTCTACTGTATTTGTGAATTGATAAAAATATACAAAAATATTCATATTTTTTACAGCTTGTGTGTTACATAGCTGTCTTGACAGTTTTTTAGCTGTTTCTACTTAACCTTCCAAGGTTCTAAAAAAATAATGTGGCGTTTTCTTCACTGCCCAATACTGCTGCAAGGAGCAGTAGTAGGTACTTCATCATTCTCTAACCAGGATTTTCCACTTTAACAAAAGAAATTACTTTCAGTAAACAAAAATAATCTGCCGATAATTACAAGATCGCTGTGGCACATATATGTATGTGTGTTTTCTGTCGTAGTCGTGATCGTTATCACTACCGCGGTCACAGTTGCGCTTAATCTGGAATGCAACTAGGTGTATGTTAATATTCAACCGTGAGACCCTATTTTTCTTTAATGAAAATACAGAAACGCTTTTGAAAAAATTAAGTTGAAAAGTTAATCTTTCAAATTATCAAAGTGCCGGTTATTTTACCGTGAATATTTATTACCACCAACCGTGGAAGATGAGTCCTGAGCAGTGCACCTGATGAACATTCCTTTTTTTTTTTTAAATAGGATCGTTTAAATTTTAACTTCGGTAGAGATCTTTTCTTACTATAAACTACTGATGAAGTTTCCACCGGACCACCTTAAGTTGTACTTAACTGCATACTTTGAATTTGCTTGGAATTTTGTATTCATACATATAATATACAGGATTCTTCATGTTGAGTGGTAAACTAAGGGTGTAAGAGATCTGAAAATTTGGTAATAGGGGCCACTGAGGATGATCTTTTCCACTAAAATAATTTCAACTGCGTCGACCGTTTCCGGTTGTACCGGAGGTTAATGCCAACTTTTATTATTTTAAATGGAATGGTATATTTTTTTTCGAAGAATTCGTATGAAACACAATTTTAACATTCATAAATTCAAATGAACAGTTTTCTCAGATACCTTAACTTATAAAAAGAACTGCTACCGCAACCCAAAGTATAAAAAATTACAACTTCTACAAAAAATTATTTGCCGGTTTTGGAATTTTTTACCAGTTATAATAATGTCTTATGATTAATGTTAAACCAAAATTGAGCTTCATAATTTATACCGGGCGTTCAGAAAGAAAATCCACAGTATAAAAACTTCAACTTCGTTTTTTCAAAAGGCACCCACCATATTTTATTTTGTCATTCGGTTCCTCTTTTTATCCTTTTTCGACCCAAATAGAATTTTATCTAAAACAGATAATTTCACTAACTTTGGTAACAAACGTGGACGTGAAGAATTTGATGGAATTTGGTTCTTTCCAAGCTTTCGTATACCACTTTTAAAAGTGTTTATCACATTGGTGTTGTTCTGTTTTTGTTTTTTTTATCAATTAAAAGAATATTGTGGAAGCATAAGGTACATGCCCATTTCAAATATCCTTTCATAGGATTCTCCATATACACAGAATAAGGTAGTTAAATCTGAATTGAAGTATTCATAATAAGCTTCGTTTTCTATCATTTTTGTAGCATAAAGAACGAAAGAAAAGGTTCAGATTTTTAACTTTTGCAGTAGTTGTAACTTGTCCACGGCACACTTCTGTTTTATGCCCAAGTCAGTAAAATCATCCATTTTAGATAAAAATTGAAATATATATTCAAAATTTTTCAAATAAAACAATATAAAACATCCACATATGTATATCGAAAAACGAATCAAATCAGAAAATAAAATACTGTAAATGCCATTAAAAAAAACGAAGTTATTCATGTTTAAACTTTGGACTTTTTCTGAACACCCAGTATGAAAATATGAAGCTCTATAGTTGTTTGAAATTACTCATAAGACACGATTATAACTGGTAAAAAAATCAACATTCTAAATAATTTTTTGTTGAAATTATGATTTTTTCATAATTTGTGTTGCAGTAGTGATTTTTTTTCTATAAATTAAATTGTCTCGGAAATTATTCATGGTAAGCACACAAATTAGTTAACGAAGTTACCTTAAAATTTTATGTTCAGTACGAATTCGTCATAAAAAATATACAAATTCATTTAAAATAACAAAGTTGGCATCAAATTCCGGTTTAACCGGAAGGGGCGGGCAATCGAAATTACTTTAGTTCAAAATAACGAGAACAATTTTTGACAAATTTTCAAATCTCCCAAAACATCTAATGTACCACTCGGTTTGAAGAATCCTGTAAATATAGGGTGTTTCTGAAACAAGTAGCAAGCTTACAGAAGGTGATAGGGAACTATAAAACAAGAAAATTAAGTAAATGTTTGCTGGTCCGAAAGTCCACCGTTTTCGAGAAAAACGTATGTGAAAATATAGACAAAAGTCAGTCCGGCCCTCATAGGATCACGTAAGGGGCTTCAACAATTCAATGCCGCAGTAAATCAGCGGGTAATTTGAAATTGTGCCAGTTAAGTACAGGAGGTGTTTTGGTGGCACTTGCGTACAGCTCTACTACCGGTCTAGACGGAGAACTCTTTACAAAAATAAAGACTGATCGAATATAGTTTTATTTATTGTCATAGATGGTGGCCACTTTGCATAAGTCATTGCTGCTGCAGTTATGATTGTAAAAGGAATAATCGGCAAGTCTTATCCATAAATAAGAATGATCGATTATGATTCTGCAAATTGATATATTGTTTATAACTTATGAAATTTTTAAAATCATTTTCAGAAATGTAGGTTGTAACCTAACCTCTCCCAAAAGCGATAAAGTAGTGGACAAAGGGTCGAGATTGACATCACTGTAATATAGTTCTGTAACTTTGCATACATCAAGAATACTAATTCATAAATAGTTTAATTGCTTATATAGTAGTAATATAGCAACGTTAATTTTTTATTTTTCTTTCGTGTTCTTAATACAATGTTGAGGTGTATGTTAAATAATGCTGCACGTTTAATATATTTTTATCAAAATGGGTGCTTATTTTATTAAGCTCCTGTTAGACGGCTTTTGGATTAGCAATCCACGCTCCATGTGACGGGTTCGGCGCGACCTGGAGCGTGCAGGCGCGTCCTAGAGCGTCCTTTGGCTTGTTTTCACAGCGGCAGCGGGCGCGGAGATTGCCAATTAAGAATCATTCATCATCATTCAATCAAATATAATAGATAAGATTTTCAAATATATTGAACATTATTTAAACTTTCTATATGCACATGAGTTTATGGTGCCTTTTGTATGTACGGTCATGCAAAATGCAAAATTATTGGACCTTATGTAAATATGTACAAATCAAATTTGATAATTACATATTACATTACATATTATATTATATTACATTATGCATATAGAAAGTTTAAATAATGTTCAATATATTTGAAAATCTTATCTATTATATTTGATTGAATGATGATGAATGATTCTTAATTGGCAATCTCCGCGCCCGCTGCCGCTGTGAAAACAAGCCAAAGGACGCTCTAGGACGCGCCTGCACGCTCCAGGTCGCGCCGAACCCGTCACATGGAGCGTGGATTGCTAATNGGTGGTTAGCTGTTTCTGAAGACTAATTAAATAATTATTAAAAAGTATTGAAATATTTAAAAGTTTTTTTTTATTTTAACATATTAAGGAATGTTTACCACAGAAGAATCTATTTCTTTTGTTAGCCATTGTATTTGTTAATAATCGAAACATTTCACATTAAAGTCTAAATGGCAATACTTAGCGGTGGTGTTAAAATTGTTACCGCTTTTGGTTTTTTCAAAATGCCTGACAAATACTTGAAGTGAATTTGTTTACATTTACTGATGATGCTAGAGAAAGAATGCGCCTGGACGTTCCTTCACGCTCCAGACCGCTTACACGGTTTGTGTACTGGCAATCTCCGCGGCCGCTGCCGACGTGGAAACAAGGCAAAGGACGTACTAGGACGCGCCTGCACGCTGCAGGCCGCGGCGTTTAACAGGGGCTTAATATATCCTTTAGCCGTTCCACAACCAGTAGCATACGTTTACAATCTCCCTTGTTATAGTTGCTTATTTGTTATTGCAACTCTCTGTACTAATACCTTTTTTGTCAATTCACGCCCAGGAACTAACTTGGTATTGCAATTTCTTCAACTTTTTGAAAAAAAGTATAGGCGTGCAAAGAAGTTTTTTAGCAAAATCAAGTAAAAAACGAGAATTATTCAGAATTTTATTATATTATATTATATTATGCATATTAATTTTGTGTAATTAAAAACTGAAATAAAATACAATGGAAATGTGAGATTATTTTTCATTACTATATAAAATCATTTTCAAGCACTTAAAAGTAAAGTAGTTTTTGGGTGTCGTGATGATTTGTAATTTCTTCGATTATCTATATTCAAAACGAATCATCTCTCCTAGAAGAAAACTCGTGTAGATTTAACAAACTTTAATTACAAAAAATTGTTTATAGGAGGGTGAGCCAGCATTGGTGACGTAATATTTATTAGAATGGGGCGTTGAAAGTGTGACAAATTTTGAGTGACGTATTTTAGGAACAGTCCCTAGTAACACTATACCTTTAAAGCTACCATAATTTCACGCGGACATACCTACGATGTAATATGTTCCTCTTCTTTCCCTTAAAATGTTTAACGAAAATAATCAGAGCTGATTAGGGCCGTAAAAGCTGCAATATATACTGAAGGTATTAAGAAATATTACAAGAGAGCTAAATTATTATGATCTTACAGGGTTTTTTAAGTCACAATATGTACCATACACCACGACGGTTTGCAACCCGTGTATTCTGACTTAAAATACTCAATAAGATCATATTCATTTGGCACTTTGTAATATTCTTTAACACTTACTATATATTGTAGTTTTGAAAAAATCTTAAACCAGAGGCGAAACGTTGGCGTTTTATTCTAATAAATCTTTTTATGCCCCTAATTAGCTTGATTACATTCATATCTATGACGTTTCAGTGTAATCACAATCGAACAATTACACATTTATCGATATCTCATAATAATCGTTCAAGTTAAGGCATTAAATTACAAAATAACGAGCATCTCTTAAATTTATATTAATTGTACAAGTGTCTTCTAAATAAAAGCGAAGTTGTATGTATCCAATGTACAATATTATGTTTAGTTTGAAGACACCTGTACCCTAAATATAGAGAAAATTTTGGCATAGGGCCAACTATAGAGGAAGAACAAAATTCCTTATTCGTAAGAGTATAAGATATATATTTTAATTGTCGTTTCTATAGTATTTTCTGAGACATCGTACTATTATGGTAGTTAAATATACGGTACTAAAAATCTTTTAATATAAATTGATATACCTATAATACATGTTGTTTCGTTTGTTTATCTTATATTGTCTTCAGAATTTAACACCTGTTTTTCATACTTTTTGAATAGTTTTTATATATTTTACTGTCAATTATTCTGATTTGTAGGTTTTCTTGAAATATTTAGTATGTTGTACAGTTCACAGCAGTGAACAAGAACATGTACAGGGTGGGCCAGAAATAGGGTTCCCACTCAAAATTTTAGAAAATCTGATGATCATTCGAATAAGTCTGAAGACATTCATTTAATAAGTATATGAATGTACAAAAAGAGCTTCCTCATTTTTGAATAATTAAAAAATAATCAACTAGTAGATTAAATCATTAATTTATTTAAATATTTTAAATAATACAAACTCAATTAATTAATTAGTATAGTAACTATATTTTATCTGACATTCAATAAGAACATTGCCAATAAAGGAACAATAAAATTTTGTTTTTCATAAAAATTGAAAAAAGTATGTAAAAATGCATATATAACATCCGATATTTCCCTCAAAACCCAATAACCTCTGTAAAGTGAATTTTGACCAATTAGTAAATGTCGATTTCAACATGTATTCATGTGGTAGTTTCAAAAAAAGACACCCGATATAGATAATGTTATTATGTAATAAAAGGAAAACAGACGTTTTTGGCGTAAGTCTGCAACGAGTATCTACCAATGTCTACACACAATGCTCCTTATAAAAGTTTAATTCATCCCCACCCTGCCCTACCCCATCCCTCCCTACTCTACCCTACCCTACCTTACCTTACCTTACCTTACCTTACCTTACCTTACCTTACCTTACCTTACCTTACCTTACCTTACCTTACCTTACCTTACCTTACCTTACCTTACCCTACCCTACCTCATACCATAACACTACCCCATCCCACCCCACCCTTCCATATCCTATCTTACCCAAATTTAAGTTATCCTAATCTAAACTAACATAAACTAGGTATGTTAGACCGTAAGTACATCGTCGAAGGCATCATTAAGAAAGAGTAATACGTTCATGTTTTTAGACAACAATGTTACCAGACCATTAAAATTTGAAAACATCCAAAAATTTATTTGATACTTATAATTTGCGCGCATAAGCATGTATTGTATTTAAAGAGCATGTAACTGTATGTATGTTGGTATACAAATACATACACAATACGTATTAAGGAATTTTGCTTTTATTTAAATTACCTTCATTGTATGTATTATAGGTAGGTAAATAAAAAAATCTTGATTGCTTAATAGCTGTACTAAAATAGTAATGGATCGTTCTTATTGTTTTGTATCTACATTTCAATAGCAAAATTACACACGTTGTATTTTCTGTTTATATAACTGTGTACGTATGTGTAGTTCATAGTTTCGTTCTATCTAATATCTTTCTTAAATCCTTTTTGATTGTCAACTGCCCTGCACCAAGTGAGCGATGATTAAAAGGAAAGGCATATTTTCGTCATTATTCTAGCACAGTAACTCTTAAAACGCAAAATTATCTATAGTTTTGAATTTGTAGTGTTCATTTCATAATTTGCGTTTTTCATTTCAACTACTTACATTCATTCCGCATCATATTAATTTTGAAATTAGCTGTGTATTATTAAATATGGATAGTGGACTTAATAAACCTTTTATGTTTATTGGTTAGCGAATAATTACTATATTTTAATCGAGAAAGATACTTTTATCGAAATAAAAAGCAATGGAATAGTCGATATTTGGCACCTAACTGATGCATTTACATCACAACTATTAAAAAATCCCTTAAAAAAGTAATTAAGTCCACTTTTCAACGACATTCATAACAACAAAATAACTTTTCTTACTTACTAAAAGTCAATGAATCATCTGCAGATTGACATTTGTTTCTTATTATCAGATCCTCCTCAGTTTTCCACTACATGCGGTGCACTAGAGGACGATATCAACATAAGTGATGTCAGTAAGTAGTTAAAAAATCTAATAATAAATTAATTTATGTACTATATTTAGTTGCCTGTTTATAACATTTTATCTTCAGGCTGTGTCGACAGAAATGAAATTGATGAAATACGGCCGGGCCGCAACAGGGGGGGTCCGCCCGGGCACCCACTCGATTTGGGTTGAGCACCCGGTTCAAAAGTTCACGCTCGTCGAAGTGACCTTTTTTGTTCTTTTTTAGTCATTTATAGTATTATGAACCGAACTCAACTCAGCCAAACTCAATTTTTCCATTTTTCCAATACAATACATTGATAACCTTTTTTTTATTTTTAACTCATTTTTGAGCACCCAGTCAAATTGTAACGTTGTTGCGCCCCTGAAATAAGGCACTAAGGTTAAATCGGCTTGTAATACATAATACATAGTTCAAAATAGGAAAAAGTGATTCAAATAAAAGTTATGCAAACTTAAGTGTACGTAATGACGTAAAAATATTTTCAAATATGGCGGACCCCAATTTTGTTAATTTAAATGGAAGGTCCTGTACATTATTACATTTTTGAATTCCCCACAAAATCAAATGTCAGTTTATTAATATTATATTGGATCCATGTCGCAACGTTATATAGTTATTTCACATTTTTTATAAAATGAGACGCTTGTAAGGGTTTGTATCATTTTGAATACTTTCAAAACGGAAGCATATTACAAAATACTGTCTAAGTAGTATGTGACATTCTTTTTTTTTTTTTTTCAGAAAGAAACGCGAAAAACGCATCTCTTTAAATGCTTTCGGTCCGAAAATATTCTAAATTGTGCAAAACACTGTAAACGTCAAATTTTCTAAAATGTTCAAAAAATGCGTCTTCTTTAGCAGCAATGTTACGCAATGTAAATTGCTGTTATAATAATCCCCATCGTGAATATTTAAGTATTTATTCTCATTTCTTTTGTAACAAAATCTGTGAACTTCGCAATCAAAAATCAAATATCCTAAGCATAAAGAATGTTTTTTCATTTTTACTCATCTTATTTCCCAATTTTTTTAAAAAGAACATATACATATAAAAGTTTATAAGGATGCAGTTTGTGTTTATGTAAAATGCGTCCTTTTTCGGCACTCCAATAAGAAAAAATAAACACAGAGCAGTAGGTAGCGAAACAGCATGCCTATTTTACAGCAAGGAAGCTGGAGCAACAATATTTTCAGACGAGATAGCTATATCGAGCCACCAAAATTGATTTTTAAATCTTCATTACCAAAAGGTTTCGATTAAATGTGCGCGTCTTCCTCGCAAACTTTTTTTCTCTCTTCCGTATTGTTTCCTATAGAAAGTTTATATTTAGTTAAATAACTAGGTAAATTTGGAAAAATGCAAGGTATAGAATCTAATTTCAGTTTTGGTCTTGTGGGAATTTCTGTGAAATTACTGTTATTTTGAAGATGCTTATTTATCAGTTTTAACAAAAGCTCTATCTTTAAAAACATACAACTAAATGCTTTGTAAGTACAATGTTTTTTCGCGGAATTGCTTTTAATAGTTTTTGCTTTAAAATTTCATCATTAGGGAAACAAAAAGTGATAACTATGTTCCTCCTGCTTTCAATGTACTATTATAATTGGATTTACATCCAGGAACACGAGTACGCGGTATTTTTATATATACAAGAAATGCAATTTTTATAAGACTTACTGCTACTCAAAACTACTAGAAAATGATAGTCACTAGATACGAAGAACTACACTAACACTAAGCAAATGTCTTTTTCATTTAAAGTTTAAATTAGCACAAGCTAACAATATAAACAGTTTTTAATAGAAAAAAACATCAGATTTTCACACAACACACGTAAACATGAATAAGCTCGTGGAAGTCCCGACGTACATGCATCTCTCGTCCTCGTGACTCCTGGTATACCCGCTCACTATGTTGCCAGATTGCCTACTTCATGGCTTGTTAGATAGAGGTGGCTGTAGTATTAACTATATGTCCCATAATGATGTGCAAGCATTTTCAAAAATCGAGTAGATACTGATACTCTACATCCCAAGTATCAGATATTTTGTAGTCATTATTTAGTAATCATCAAATACATCCGATTACTAATACTTTATACAATAAATCCGCAATCGTAAACATAAGTAATTAAAAACTCGATCGTTTCTCGGATTCTTAGTTTTTTAACCGCTTTTTACCAAGCCTTTGACCGATTTACTTGTTCTCTGTTAATTCTCTGTTAAGAATAGGACAAAATTCCTAGAAATTCGCGAAAAAATAATGCCAGATGCAGCCTTTGTTCGACCCCAAGTTGCCAAACATTTTTTTTGGTAAGCAAAAAACTGTAAAAACACCAATTTAGTCCGAGCGCACCTTTTTTATATGGGATTCGAGTAACGAATACTTGACGTCCAAGGATTCGGTTACTTTGGAACTGCGTAAGTATCAGGTATTAAAGTATCGAGTAGATACTATTCGTCTACCACTACTGACTTAAGTATTGTTGTTCCAGCTTTTTTACTGTAAAATGCTTTTTCGCTACCTACTGCTCTGTGCTACTTTAAAAAAAATTAATATCTCGAAAACGATAAATTTTAGAAGTATGAAAGCCTTATGAAAGTCTATCTAAAATCATAAGTAGAATTCAAAACGAGCATACCCAATAACGCTATTGTACAAATTTTCCGTGAGACACTCTGTATGTATACGTCATGTATTTTTCATTTATTTGGAAGCCATTTGAAACTGGTTTAATAATAAAGAAAGCTGCTCTCCTGTTTATAATTGTTTTCAAATTGCTACATCAGCAATGGATAGAGCTGATTTGACTTTTCAAAGTTTTAACTAATCAAATAGATAGCCCTGACATTAGTTTATAAGTGATTTTCGACTGCCTATAAACGCCTAGAGGCCTAGACTTTTAGTAGAGTGTTAAGAACCAATAATAGAGGCTTCTAATTACCACCATTATACTCTTAATAGAAGTTGAAACTGCCCAATTATATCCAATGATAATGTCAATTCGTTTGATTATTATAATAAATATTTTTACAGCGTTCTTCAAACTGAGTGGTGTATTAGACGTTTTAAGGAAACTAAACATGTAAGAGATTTGAAAATTTGACAGTAGGGTTTATCGAGAATAATAACTAAAATAATTTCAACTGATAACCGCTTCCAGTTATACCGGAAGTTGATGCCAACTTTGTCATTTTAAATAGAACAGCATATTTTTTACGAATTCGTATGAAACACAAAAAGTGTTAAAAATTAGTGAAATATCCACTTTAGATAAAAGTCCAAATTTATTCAAAAATCAAATAAATCAATATAAAACATCCACGCGAATGGAAAGAGGATAAAAAAAGGAATGTAATGATAGTATAATATTGTAAAATATATAAATAAAATACTGGTATGCAAGTAAAGAAAAAGTAGGGAAAAAGTGAATATAAATATAGGACACGAAAAATTAGAAGAAGTGGCTGATTTTTGGTATGTAGGAAGTCTGATAAGTCAGGACGGAATTAGTAGTAGGGACATAAAGCAGAGGATAGCGCAGGTCGAATCGTCTTCAATAAAAAATGCTCGCGAACGGTTAATTTGGAAATTCCAAAAAGGTTGTTAAAGGTGTATGTTTGGAACTCGGTACTGCACGGGTGCGAAACATAACGGTAGGTGCGGTGGAAAAGAAAAGGTTAGAAGCGTTTAAAATGAGGTTAATGATGAGGATACCGTGGATAGAGAAAGTTAAAAATTAAGTGGTATTTGAACGGAGGACTCCATGGAAGTCAATAAGAAATAGGTGAGATAGGTTGGCAGGACACCATCTCAGGCATGAAGGTCTAGCCAGAGACATATTAGAAGCTGAAACAGGAGTTAAGAGGAATAGAGGTAGACCTAGATTAGATTACTGTTCGCAAATAGTTAAAGTTTTGGAGTGTTCTAATTTTAAGGATTAAGGATTAACTCAGGATAGGAAAGAGTGCAGGTGCGTGTCCAACCAGTCTTATACTGACGACCTTATGATTGATGATGATGAACCAGTACTAAAAATAAAAACTTTCTTAAAGTATTTGTATACCTACATATTGTGTCAGCGTTTTGGCTCCTTAATTTTGGGCTTTCATGACTAAAATGAAATTATATCGCAAGCGTACACATTTAAGCATAGACTGTGATAAAATTTACTTTCAGAGCCAGTACATTTCTATTGTAATTATATTTGTACATTTTATATGCTATATGCAATCTAATTCAATTAATAAATATACATACACTAACATGTTGAATGTAAACTTGAGGGCTAAAGATTTAAAGCTAATTTAATTTATTTTTGTTTTGAAGCGGACCAAGAACGCTGTCGTAAATTCAGAAAAAGACTTCATAGCAATAAATTGTCATGATATTCCCTTTACTGCTTTACTGAATAGGTATCTACTTTTAAATATTCATGTTACAGTGAGCGATTTAAGTTTCTTTAGAACCAAACATAAATTTAGTCAGTTGGTGATAGAGTAACAAAATAAAACTCGGTAAAAATATCTTTTCAGGCAACATTCATGTTCTTTTCTAAAAATACATTAATGAAGTAAGCGATGTATTTGAACCTCCCAAAAAATAAGAAAGAAATAAATTTTACTGACAACAATTAAAAAATTGAGGAAGACTGGATGAAATATTACTAATTGTAAGAGTAGGTAATTTCGTTCATTTTCACTTTAATTGTTAAGATTTTTATTTAGAAGGAATTAGGTTGCATTAAATACAAATGTAATCGTTCAACTATCAATTTTTAATTGTACAGCCATATTTATAGCAATGCCATATCAAATATTTTAATATTTGTGAATTTTAACGGAAATTTAACATTAGAGACAAATGAAGAAATAAAACTAGCGCGCATCAACTTGAGATATGATGTAAACATTCTGAAAATAAACATAAGTGTGTTAGGAATGTAACCATTCGAGGTAACTATTCGTTATAAATTTTGAAATTTACCTACTTATTAGAAGTTATTTCGTTAATAGTAATCATTCGTAATAATAGCATTGGTAATTGTCACTAAAATAGTTTATAACATTATTATTAATCAAATCACACAGTGACTGCGCAAACTAAAGTAAAGAGAGTAAAATGGTTATATTTTAATATGATTTGCGCATGCAAATTTTTCAAAAATCAGTTGTGTGCTACAAGAACGCATGCGCTTAATTTTTAAAAAATGCGCATGCGCGAATCCTGATACAAAAATGCAAACTAACACAACTGAACATGTTCGTTTACTTTTATATTTATTGCTTAGATGAACAAACTAATAAATTCTATGAACTTATGTAATTTATCTATTAATAATACTATTAGTTGAAGTTATCCAAGAGGATCCGGACTTCAAGCAGTCCAATTCGAAATCATCAGCTATGTATAACGGAGGACCGGATACCGAGAACGCTCCTTTGCAATTGGAGCAGCCTATAACAGCAGCTCAGGCCCGACGACATTGTTATGTTAAAATTATTGAACAGCCAGCACCTAAGGCACTTCGTTTTCGTTATGAATGCGAAGGAAGATGTGCCGGATCAATTCCTGGAGTTTCAAGTACTCCAGAGAACAAAACGTATCCTGCTATTCAGGTGATAGGTTATAAAGGAAGAGCTGTCGTGGTGGTCTCGTGCGTCACGAAGGACCCTCCCTACAGGTAAGGAAATTTTCTCTATTTTATCTGTACATGTACTTCTTTTTAGAAAAAATCCAAATTAACTGTTTCATAAACTCTATTTCAGGCCTCACCCTCACAATCTAGTAGGAAGGGATGGTTGTAGGAAAGGCGTGTGTACCCTGGAAATTTCACCGGAAACAATGTCTGTAACTTTTCCAAACTTAGGGATTCAGTGTGTCAAAAAAAAAGACATCGAAAGTGCTCTGAGACAGAGAGAAGAAATTAGAGTTGATCCATTTAGAAGTATGTTTAATTTTTTCATTTGTTTAATTGTCCATTACTAAAAATTTTGCATCTTCTTCAGCTGGGTTTTCGCACAGAAACCAACCAACGTCCATTGATCTAAATGCTGTAAGGTTGTGTTTTCAAGTGTTTTTGGAAGGTGAAAGGGGAAGATTCACGATACCTTTAACACCGGTAGTTAGCGAATCCATTTACGATAAAAAGGCAATGTCCGACCTTGTAATCGTCAAATTATCAGACTGCGTAACGACCGTCGATGGCGGGAAAAAAGATATAATTCTTCTTTGTGAAAAAGTATGTAAATAAAATACAATTATGTTAAGCAGGGGCATAGTTAACGTATGTCTAGGCCTTAAGCATTCATGGACCATTTCGTAATGCAATGTGCAATGCTTACATACTGCTGTGATTGCAATACGAAATATTATAGTTTGATATCAGCTTACGATCACGACCCAGGTACAATATTTATTTTTTGTATACTTACTTTATGTCAGTGCATTGTCGTCTTACTTTTGTTACTGTGCATTAGGCATGTTTACCATCATATTGCACCGTACAAGTTAAAGCACTATTTTCATCTTTGTATAAAAAATGTTGTACCATTCATTATTAAGTGCACAATGAAATGCATTTAAGTTTACGGAATAATTTTTTCTTTACTGGGGCCCTAAAAATATTTTGCATCAACTATTTAGCTGTGTCATAGATGTTAAGAATAATAAACATTATATTTATCTAATAGTTGAAAGATGAGGGTACTACTTGTCAAAATTTTTTAATCAATAATAAATAAAGAACAAAAATATTTCTGAAATATTGTGAGTATGTTTACACTACAATTATTGATTTACCATATAATAACTGCCTCTTCAGACAAACTTATTAAAACTTTTTTTTCTTTATTTATTACCGCTACATTTGTCGTTTTTAGGTGGCAAAAGAAGATATTCAAGTTCGTTTTTACGAAGAAAAGGAAAATCAAGTGGTGTGGGAGGGTTTCGCTGATTTCCAGCCCTCTCAGGTTCACAAACAGACTGCAATTTGGTTTAGACCTCCGCGGTATAGGACTTTAGAAATTACGGAACCTGTCAAGGTTTACATTCAGTTGAGAAGACCTTCAGACGGATCCACTAGTGAACCTCTTCCTTTTCAATTCTTACCCTTAGATTCAGGTAGGCCAGCATTTTGGTCTTTTCGTCGAAATTTAACCAAAAAGGAAAACTATAATTTCTTCAGCACAATACTAGCCAACGATACTAAAATGCTGAACAAAAGACAACTTGGCAGCATTCCCCCCATTCATTCGGAAAGTATTAGTCATAAGTGCAATGTTAAATTATCTGAAAATATCGTTTCATCTTCTTCTAATAATTCTTTACCTATGGACACATCTGATCAAAGCAATAGTATTTGTAAACCTATTTCATCTGCTAAAATTATCCCAGACATGCCTGAAATTCAAGAAGAAAAATCGTTTAATGAGTTAATCGATCAAGTCGCGGAGCTTGATGAAATCTACTCACAAACCCGAATCCGAAAGCTGAGCGGAGAGAACAATTTGAATGACGAAACCTTCGATGATACCAAAACATACACTAGTTTACAAATGGCTTTTGCGAATCCTATAAAAATGAAATTCTGTCCAGTCCATGAAGACTCTGCAGCAGTAACACCATTGTCCCCAATTAGCGAAGTTTCAAATTTAAAACGCGAAAATGAAACAGAAAAACTGCCCCCTTTACCACCAAAACGATCAAAAAAAGTTACTGATATCTGTGAACCGTACGTTCCGAAGGATGGTTCGATGCAGAATATCCAACTGAGCGAAAAGCAAGCCCAACTTGTTTCAAAAGGTTCCAATCAAAGCCTGTTTGTTAAATCGGCATCTAGGTCTTCTTTAAATCTTCATCGACCTCGTTCTCAAGGTGACTTATCTCCACCTTCTAAAAAACTACCCCCTAAGCCAACCGGTACGTTGCCAAACCCAAAGAAAAGCGGATTTCTGTCTAAACTATTTTCAAGAAAAAAAGACAAAGATTCAAATAGATCTTCGCGTGAACAAAGCGCTGCCCCGTCCGAAAATAATTTATTAACTGGCTCCAAATTACCTGTGGCAGAGTCGAACTTAAAGAATGCAAGTTCGGGAAATCTCTCAATTTGTTCCAATCGCTCAAACGCAGACAGTATACATATTCCTTTAAAAGATCTCGAAATGGGGAGTAAAACTGGTCAGAGCAAAACAGTTCTCACTACAGATTTGAATGCTAATGATGACGTTCTGTTTAATAACATGGACTTGACAGAAGCAGAACATTACGCACTTTATACTGCAATTGCACCTCATGCCACTCAAAGCGAGTTTGATGAAATGTCATGTTATTATGCTGCTGTTGAAGGCGGTAAAATATTTTCTGATAATTTTGTACGTCCAAAAACATGACGCTTACAAAATTTAACGATCAAAACTTCAATCAAGGAAGCTAGCGATAAGTTTTTGTATTATGTCATAGGGATCCCCTAGGGAGAATGTTGTTACATTTGGAGCAATGTATGTAAAATACTCATTAAAATCATAAGCCGACATAGTAAACTTAACCTAACAGACAACTACCATGTACAGGGCAAAATTTTCTATTAATTATGCGTAGGTCGCAACGATAATATAATCAATCAGATGTAGTTGTCACGTCCTCAATCGCCTTTATTGTCGTTGCGAGAAACACCATTGTGCGTGTCATGCTTGCTTGTACCAAAATGTACTTTCAAGTACCAACGCGCATAAGGCAGACAACACGCATGTTTTACATCGATATTTCATTTCTCATGGAGGATCCCTATTCTGTTGTATTATTGCTAAGTAGCCATTCATGGCAACTGTTTTTTTTTTTGATACTTAATCCTGTGAACAAATTAAATTAAAAAAATATACTTATGTTGTAATACATATTACTGTTTTAGAGCCCGGCATGTTAAAGCGTAAACGACAGAAACACGAAAATGACGCGAAAAATCAATTATTAGTGTTTCAGTTACAGGAGCAGGAAACCAATAGTAAGTTCAATTTTTATAAAACTTATTGGTGCTGGGAAATTCACTCATATTCATTTCCATGGAAAATGTCTATATTTCGCTTAATCTGCTGGTTACTATACTTTATTTACGTCTAAATAAAAAATGCGCCAAACATTATTCCCCCTTAATTCGTACTTTAAAGAAATTAGAGCCAAGAACGTAGGAAGGCTTCAAATAAAATATGCACAATTTTCGGGAATTTAACATGTGATGGTAATTTTCTTTAAGAATCAGTTATGTAAGTAAATACTCTTGTTGTGCAATATCACAATGGTATGCATGTGCCTTAAAAAGGGAAATTTTATTATAAAAAAATTTTTACATTTATTAAAANAAATAATCCGAGTTATACTATTAATATTTACATATTTCTAGTTCATTACCAAAGTTTAATGTGTGTTGTATTGAAAGGAAAGTTATAAGTATACATACGTGATTTATCTGTTCTATTTTAGAGTTCTATATAAATATTATGAAATTTGTATTTTGGCTTTTTTAAATATATGTTGTCTATAAAATTTTGTAGTTGTATCTTACATTCATAAGATTTAAACAAAGTTGGCAGACTCCAAGAAGGATATAAAAAAGGTACTTATAATTAAGGTAATTTAGATGTTTTAGTTTTTAATTTGTAAATAACATTTGTGTGATTTTTCCAATCCTTCTTATTTTGCTTTTAAGAGCCTTAATTTTTTGTATTGCAAAAACTGTTTCAGCTGCTCTCGAGCATATATATTTCCGAATTAAACAAAAACACCATTTTAATAATGCTCATATATTTGCTTTTAATTGCACCGTTATCTTTGCTTTCTATTGTAACATGGGTATTTTTAATGAATGTGAAGCTATTTAACATTTTATACATTAATGGTCAAAATTACTGTTTCTGTTTCAGAAGCGCATTTCAACCAACTTCTCAACATTCCCGTAAATGCGGTAAAAGTTGAACCCAGAGGTAAGATAAGTTATTTTACAATCGATTAACAAGTATGGACTGATAAGATTATGTAATTTTTACCATATTTATTTCTTTATTGACGACCCAGTGATGTTGATAATTTATTTATTGTATTATTGGTCCAAAATTCTAAATTGATTCAAGAGTGTTGTACAATAATAAACAAAGCAATGTTTATTTTGATTGTGATCCATTATGTATTGAATAATAGACCAAATTAAAATTTTATTTTCTTTTATTATTTTTTTGGCATTCCCTTCGTTGTGAAATCTACAAGCTTATCGTACTACGACGATGATAAACCAACTACCTTTTCACAAATACTAAGAAAATATAAAAGATAATAGAAAATACCATAAAATTGAAAAAATATATAATGCAAGAAGTACATATGTTATGCTTTGCAGTGTGTGGTGTTGGATCATTACTTATAGGGAAAGGGTATGTAGATAATAGGGAGTTTTAGAAACTTATTTTGGTACGCAATTTTTGTTATCGTTATTGGGAGCATGAGTAGTAGCAAAAATACCATCATTTAATTAACAGGACAGAGTCCGTTATTTACAGACGAATGTTTCGTTATCGTTATGGTTAAATTTTGAAATGCGATATTGTGAAACTAATCTAAAAGTCACAAGGGTTTATGTACAGTTTTTAACAATTGAGAGAAAATTTAGTTAGAATGCAGACTGCTTACCTACTATAATTTACCTATTATGGCTTAACAATAAAATTTATATTTTCTTAATAGATATACATAACCATACTCAAACATATTTCAAAATAAATACGTTATGATCACCATGACATACATGGCAACGTGCAAAATAGCTAAAATTTTGATAAATCGTACAATATATGCGATCAGTAAGCTAGGTGCTCATAATTGTCACGCCACAATCATATATTCTTTATTTTTGGGGGATTTAAAACTGTTATAAGAAATCCGTTGTTATTTTGTTTCATTTTCTATACGTCGCATGCTCACAATAACTATAAAGTTAACAGCAGTGTTAAAAATTTTTGTGCTCTAAAACTCAAATATAATGGAAAATGAAGTTAACAGAAATCGAAACTGTGAAATGTAATAATAAAATACCTAACTAATCAGAGATTTTTCTTGAGTTCATTATACTACAGCTCCTGTATTTCTAGATACTAGCCCAGCTCCATATGGTGGTCAAGTTTACGGGAATCCAATGTATATTCCGAATGCATCTTCACCACCCCAACAACAATACCGCCTCCCGGTGGAACCTCTCGGCCCGACCCCTCCACCTGCGGATATGCTTTCTTATCACCCAAACGCACCCGTGACTCTCTGTCTCGACATGGTCCAACAACAGTCGTTGTCACCAATGGACAGTTGGAACATACCTTCATGTTCAAATGTCCAACAACAGCCATCTAACAATTTAGGTGCATCCAATTCTATGAATTTCGATCAACAACCCTCTAATAGTGGTTTAAGTAATCTCCTCGATTTGGATAGTCAACAAACGGAATTGAGGCAATTAGAACTGAATTCGTCGGATCTTAAATTCTTTGATACGAACACATTGTCCGAAAATCTTTCAAACAATCTCTCTCTATCGGATGTCTTGCCACCGGATAACAATCAGAACATGACCGACAGCCTCACGAGACTGACTAACAACACCATCGATAGTATATGTCAATTGAATGAACTATGCAAACCGACACCCCCTCAGTAGATTTACAAAATAATCTACTTTATTGGTTTCACTGATCTCTCTTTATGTTTCTTTAATACTTGTCCGGGGTTATTACAAAATTTGAGATTGTAAGTCTCTAGATATTGAAAGATACTGTGATTCTAATACTTAACAAGTTATTGCTTATTTTTTAGTGTCTTAAAAATTTTGTTGTAACCACCAAAATGCACGTTTTTATACACAAATAATAAGAAATATTATATATATTTATAGTTTTTTATCGATGATAACAAAATGATAGTTGTTTTATTAGTATGTTTCGAATGTATATAGTATTTAATAAAAAATACTGATGTTTAAACGTGTTCTTTATATGTAAAACAATATTTAAAAAAATATTTTTTATTACACAAAGAACAAATGAACACATTTACTACTGAGATACTTTACATAAGTCATTTACTTTACATAATTCAATACAGTGTAAAAATGGTTAGCGTTGTATCCGTAAAAAAAACATTGTCAGTATTTTGCAGTCGATCACTGACCGGTAGGTTAAGTGTCATATGTCGTCATATTGATGTAATACTTGCTATCCGATGATTCTCTCCTCCTTAAGACGAAGGTGCCTCGCCGAAGTTTCTAGGTAAGCTGGATAGCACATGAAAAATAATTTGATTGTTCTCCTAATATGTAGATAGAGTATATATATTATTTGCACAGGAACCATATTTTGCCTACTATAACGTTGCACATTATCGCTAATACTTAGTAAACAAAACTGTTAATAATAATACTTTCACAATGTAATAGTGGGGTCGCTGAAAGCTAGCCCAGGTAGCTGCCCAACATGCAACGTTCCAACGAGCAATTCCATTTAAAGTGTGTTTTGAAAACGGTCAAGTTCAGCCAACAAGCGTTAAAACCTTCAATATTTCTTCAACTATATAAATAAACATCTCGTTAATATTTTCGGTAGTAACAGCACATTTGAGCAATGCAATTGTAGTCAATTTTTCCGTGCAGTACTGCACGTTTAATACGCTCCTCACCGGTTAAGAGTTTGGCCGAAAATTGTCTCCTTTCTTTTCTGGCCTAGTGCTATTCTTTTCTACTTTGCGCCGGTCAAAGTGAAGGTCACATCGCTACAGAAACTAAAGGAAGTATACTTCTAATTGACGGACACAGCCATCAAGTGTGCATGAAATAAAAGCAGGTGCACATGGAGGTTCCTTTATTTTTTCATTCTTTCTTTTAAAAACCAGAATTCCGATAAGCTTGTCTGATGTATTCTGTTATCTACATGTCTAAAACTGTTAACAATTCATATGCCCAACAAAAAATGTATCAAGTGAACACTATAGCAGTAAAAAGTCAAAACAAAATTAACCAGAATGACATTTAAGTTTACATTATTAATTAATTTTTCATGTCGGTGCCAAACGATAAACAACGAAATGTACGTTTCAAAAGTAATTGTATGTTGTCAGGAATAAGACATTTTACAGATAGAGCCATCAACACAGATTTAACTTACGTAATTTTCAGCTACCCATATCCAATGGTGTTACTAAATATTAAGTTCTAGGCGTCAATGCGACTAAAAGAAAGAAACGTTATGCAAATAAGAATAAGAAATATTGAAGAACTAATGGATTGTTTCATTTTCGGAGAAGAATTGGGAAGAGGAAATTTCGCCAGAGTAATTTCGGTCAAAGATATTTGTACTGATAATCACTGGGCCCTTAAAATAATCGAAAAACCTAATGTAGGTATGAATTAAATAATTGTTACGAACTTTAAAGAAACCATAAGACAACCGAGCCGAACGTTTCCCTTATACAAAACATGCTTTTTAGTTTTTTTCTTTTAGACATTTGATAAAATGAAATATATACAACATGAAATTGACATTCTAAAATTAGTTAATCATCCTCACATAATATACCTAAATAAGATATATGAATCTTCTTCCCAAATTTTACTATTATTAGAAAAATGCGCAAATACACTACTTTTGGAATATAAAAGACGAAGAAAATTTAATGAAAAAGACGTGAAGAAAATGATTCAAGAAACGGCCAGTGCAATAACATATTTACATAAGCATGGTTCGTTAAAATCTTTTTTTATATACAAATACCCCATTATCTTTAATTGATTTGATTCTCATGTCAATCGAAGTTTTTCATTGAAGATATTGTGCATCGCGACCTTAAGTTAGACAATATATTATTGGGAAAAAATCCAAGAGATCCTAAAGACGCCCTCTACGTTAAACTGAGCGATTTCGGATTGAGTGCAATGAAATCAGGTGTGGGCATATCATCTATGTTCCACGATTTCTGCGGAACGTTATCCTATATGGGTAATAATAAAGTAATAATATTTATTTAGTGAAAGTAGTTGAGAAATGGTAGATTCTGATAGACATGAAGGCCTCTGACGTTCACGACTCTAACGTTTATCGTGGTGGAAGGAGAGAATTACATGTAGCCTTAGCTCGACCTAATCTGGGTGGAAAATCTCCCCAAAGCTTACAAGAGCACCAATATTGTTAAGTGCTAGGGATGCTCGCCTGTCACTCTGACGGCCCGGTTTCTGTTCTCGGCCGATTCAGTATTTTTCTTGTTAATTTACATTTATTTTTCGCTAATTTCTTTCTTCTTTTTAATGTTATACACTTGTTGACGGGTAGGTTAATGGTTAGTATAGGTTGTCCTGATCATCTCTAATTATGTAGACAAAGATAAAAAGTATGTATTAGTCCAGTCACTTTAGATTTAAAAAAAGCTTGGATTAATAAATAAAATACAATTTCTAATACGTGTGACTTTAATTTGTTAAGAGATAAACAACTGAGTTCCAGGAAATCAACATTTTTATCGCACGTCGGATTGAATTTAGCGCTGGACTTTCGTTGGACAGTAGTATCATTAATATTAAGGCATATTTATGATGTAAATTACGAAAAAATTGTTTATAAACGGAGCACAATTTTTGTTGGTAACTTTTTTTTGTATTTGATGTTATATAAAACAAAGAATATATTGTTGAGTGTTATTACTCAAGTTTTACAAAAAACTAACATAATAGTTTTGAGGAAAGAAAAAAAAAACTATTATAAAAAAACACAAAAATCAGGTAGATACAAACTGCTCAACGACTTAACAAATACTGAAAATAAACTGAAGTCAGCTAACTAAAACAGTTACTCCGACCATGTATATGCATTCGAGTAATGGATAGTTGAGCAAATCTAGAGATCGAAATATCTTGTCGCGTTGCCACGGATAACTACATTAATGTACAATTGCAATTGCAATTGCTTCTACCGTACTGCCTAAGCAAACCAATGGTATATCCCGATTGAGGGAGCTCAATTTGCTTCTCACGTTGATTTACTTCTAATCCAAAACGACACTCCGCGAGCCACAAATCCATTATTTCATAATCTTTCTGTTTTTAATTTACCAGAATGCTTTACGTCATTAGACGCGACAAGACTATCGTCTACATACACTAATACTATAGTAGTATAATACAACTCTCATGCTTACAAATAAATAAACATGGTTCTTTTTTCGTAGACTCGAAACCATTCGTAAACTATTGGCGGCCACCACTTCTTAAGTGTTCTAACAATTTTTGGTAATTGTCTAGATGATAGCCCCCACCCCCTTTGGGTGGATGGGATCGAAAGAGGAAGTCTCCCCCACCACTGTACCATAAAAAGTTCGTGGCGGTCTCACGACCCATAAAAAGTTATGGGGGTTAGATGATGGCCCTCCACCCCCTTCGGGTGTGGGGGTGGGGGGATCGAAAGAGGGTGGTCACCTGAGTAAAACCCCATAAAAAATTTGCGGCTGTCTCACCCCCATAAAAAGTAATGGGGGTTGAAAGTTGATTATTTTGACAATTTTCATACACTATAATTCAAATAAAATTCAATAAAAAAATATATAACCTTCTCAATATTTTTATGTATTTTTCATTAGTTTTACCTTTGAATATTGTTTAAGAATGACTATATAACTATTTACATGCCTATAAATGTATAAAAATAGGCATATTTATTAACTTTGAACCCCCATAACTTTTTATGGGGGTGACACCGCCACGAAATTTTATGGTACAGTGGTGGGGGAGACCTCCTCTTTCGATCCCTTCGGAAGTGGGGGCCGTAACTAACGCCGTACCTCTGACTGTACCCCTTTGCCACCAATCGGATGCGTATTATAGTGTATTAACGTTGCAGAATGTTGTAAATACTCCTAGACGATTGGTCACATAAGTTGTCGACTCCAATTGTCGATCCACACGTCTAAACGTAGAAGCTCAGGATTTATCAGTGTTATTAAAAAGACTGATATTTTTTAATTTTTCTTCATGGGCTATTACGCTATTGATTTGATTGCTTATGAGATATTAAAATCAATTAATAAAATGAGGATATTTTTGAAATACAAACATAGCAATACTATCCTCTTCTGTGAATTTAACTTGCAAGAAGCAGCGGTAGCTGATACAACAGTATTATTTTCACAACCCCTTTCAAATATATCCCAAGTATTATTTTTGACTAGCGATGTGACTTCATTTTCGATTGCATCTAACCATTTGTTTAAAACCTCATTATTAAGCGCTTCTTTTACGCTAATTTCTGCTATATTAGAAAACACCTCATCCTCAAACTCGTCTTCATTATCAATTATCATTTGATGTCAGACTTAGCGACTGACAGAACTTTCACGTCGTACACGACTTCCTATTCGAATTACATATTAATCACATTTTTTAGGTTCCCTTTTTCTGGAATATTCACTTGGATTTCAAGTCACAGATCTCAGAGTCAATTTCTTTATTCGACCCTTTATTCAGTACAAGCTACCTTTGATCCGAACAGCTCACATTATTTCATTTGTATGTCTACTTTTCGTATCGAATGACGCCGTCTAAGTTGCTTGTGGTTCCAAAAAGGTAAAGCGGCCATTTTTCCTTTTTGGAATACTTTGTAACGGGAGAACTGTTCCACGTTAATTACGTCTATTTTTGGTAAAATTTTGTCATCTACTAGTTTCACAAGGTCTTGTCTTTCGTGTTAGAACTGTAAATTGATATCTGTTGGTCTGCTGGTTACTGCTTCGGCACATTTGACACTTTTGCACCACCCTTACGGTCGGCAATCATCATTTTATCTGCTTAAGAGCGAAACACGATGGCACAATCTTTCTTCAAAACTATTTCAAAAATTTTTGCAATTGATATTACATTTATTCATAAGTTAGGCACATGTTAACTTCCCACTAACACACTCAGTTTAATCTTGCCTTTAACTTCTGTAGTTGCATCACTCTCGAGATTCAGTCATACCTTCAACGCCTTATTTTCTTTCTTCGGCGGTGCATTATCACCACACAGGTGCAATGTGCACCAACTATCCAAAATCCGTGGCGTGCTTCGGTTTTCGTCTTCGCTTCACACAATTAATTCACGCAGTTCTCTTCACAACTCTCTTTAAGTTTATTTACATTTTTACTTTTGGTAGATCATAAATGCTATTCTTAATAGATTGATAAACTTTTCAAATTCATTTTGCTGATATTATTTGATCCAATTGCAAAATATGCGGAAATGATCAAGAACAATGCTAACCGGATTTATATATTTTATGATATTAACAAACGGTAATACCTCATACCATAAATGTAATTATATGATAAATTCTAAGAATAACATTTCATTTAATACCGAACCACAATCACTGAGTGCCTGCTTCTTCTGTGTAATTTTCTAAGCCTTCAATGCATTTAACAACACCAATAAATTGTAAAAATATGACTTTCACAGTCTACTTTTCCACATTGTGTCTGTTAAAGGCTTCATAATAAGCCTTAATTTGGCTTTAATTAATTCCCAGCATTTGCTGGAAATTACAAATAATTTTTCTGAATAAAACCAAAAAATATTTTTGCTGTCGCAGAAAAATTAGCTTACGTCTAGTCTACCAACAGCAAATTCCAACCATCAACGAAAAATGTGTATGGTTATCATCTTTGGGATCATTTGCATTATTTTTATTTAACTGTTATGTAGGGCCGCTTTCAACTGTATCATGACGGTAAGAATCCGTTATAGAAAACGACTGCATTCCCGGATCCGAATTAACAAATGCATGCTTAGCTACATCGCTGCTAACTGGTAGAGAATATATCTCAATATTGTAATGTTCGTGGGTTCAACAAAATTAACTTCTAAGACTGATAACGACAAAAACTATTTATTTACAGTAATTATTAAAGAACGTAAAAATACTATTAAATTATTACTAAACTTAGGTTATGAATGATTCTATTTATTTATTTCACTGCTATCACTGTCAATTTATTTCTGGATTCACTTCTGCAACGGTCAATTTATTTCTTCTCTTCTCGGCGATCGTTTCTTCCCTTAAATACTCCTTTGTTTACTTTCGGGAGCGTTCTCGAAATATCCGGATAGTCTCTTTTTTTCATTGAACTGTTTAAATGCTTTCCCAGAACGCAGGTACGACACACACATTTACCAATACGGCGCACCTGAAGAAAAGCGCCTGCGGCTAGTCGGCGAATCGATAAACTGTTCACGCACACGCGTGCTCGATCGCACACAAACACACTCGTGCTCGCTACACTGTCCCCTCCTTAAGGATGTTTCGTCTCGAAACATTTTCACTTTCCGTTTCGCAGGGTCATGCCGGAATCTGCAGTTCTCGCCCTCTCATGATTGGTCCGATTCGGGTTGCTACTGCGTCCCAAAGGACTCTGTAAGTTGGTTTATCAGAGAATCTTCCTTTAGTAACTAGGTAATAGATATTGCGTCGTCCGTCAGGCAGCCACAAACACTCTTCTTCCCTTCTGTACTTGGTCTTCAAGATGTCCCAAACCGCCAAATCTGCGTTTGGACTCGGACGCGATACCACGGCTCATTCTGAGATCCTTTGAAACGCAATGGGTCAGAGAGTATGCTTTAGGTATAGCAAAGAGGTCTCGTCGGATTTCTTGCGTCACTCCAAATCTCCTGTTAACCTGAGGGCCTTCCTTCATGAATTCTTCGAATGTGGGCTCGGAAGGAATAGTTCTTCATTTACACCGGTGAATGGAGCCAAGCGATTAAAATGGACTACCTTCGACATCCCATTTGGAGTTTTCTTAATTCGATAGATTACGTCGTAATCCTCTTCACTATCTCATAAGGTCCTTCCCAATTCTGTTGACAGTCCACGACAACGACGAGGATTATACAACCAAACAAGATCTCCAGTTTGGTAACCGCCTGCTGAGCTTTGATATCGTTCTGTTCTTTAATCCTGTCACTAGCAATCTGCGTATACTGACAAACCGACTTGTGAATATCTTTAAGCTTAGTCATCTCCTGGTTTACAGCCGAATTTGAGGTCACAAGGTAGTCGAAACTCCGTTCCAAAAAGTACACTAGCAGGTGTTTGGCCAGTCGTTTTGTGAACAGATGAACGGTATGCCATTAAAAATAAAGGCAAATAGTGGTCCCAGTCCCTTTGGTGATCAGACACTACTTTGGAGAGATATTTAATCAAGGTCCGGTTCATTCACTCAAACATGCCGTCCGATTGTGGATGGAGTGGAGTAGAGTAGTTCGAGTTTTCTTTATTCCTAAGAGCTCGCATATTCCACGGAATATAGCCGAACCGAAATTCCTCCTTTGGTCTGAGTGCAACTTCAAGGGCACCCCAAAACCACTGATTAAGTCAACTATGGTTTCCGACTCCTCGTTCGGAAGGGCATAGGCTTCAACTCACGTGGTAAAATAGTCCATAACGACCACGATGTACTTGTGACCTTTCTCGGACTTTGGGAATGGACCCGTCACATCGATTGCGATTCGTTCGAAGGGGCCACCGACATTGTATTGACGCATTGGCGCCCTTGGCCTTTTCTGTGGTCCATTACTCGCGGCACAGGTGATACACTTCTTACACCAATTTTTGACATCTTCCTTACAGTTCACTCAATAAAATCGCTCTCGAACTTTCCCAAGCCTCTTATTCACTCCAAAATGGCCACCAGATGATCCATCATGAAGATACTGCAACACCTCTCTAACCTTGTTTCGAGGAATCACGAGTTGCTTCCTATCTTGCTCTCCATCTGTACTTTCAACAACACGCTTCAGGATGTCATCCTTCATTGAGTCTCACTGAGCCCGTAAGAATTTTACTACTTGGGTACAGGAAGAAATTTGCTACCACATTGGTCGTTTTCCGTCTCTTTCCATTCCATTACCTTCTTCAAGCCCGGTCGGTTTCTTGGTCTTGTTTTATATTTTCAGGTATCCGCTCGTCATCGATTACCGTGACGCGTCGAATTGCCTCTTCACTCCTTTCCATTCGATCACACTACTTGCAGTCTGTTTGACAAATCTTCTGAAAAGTGCATCGGCATTCTTGTGTCCGGTTCCAGGCCGATGCTCTACGTCAAAACCATATTCCTGTTGGTGACGTCGAGTATTTGGGAAGGAGTACTTTTCCTACACTACCTCCTCGTATGACCTAGTTCACCGCAATTCCAACATCTTGGCTTTCCAGTTTCTTTATCGAACTTGGAGATGATTCGGCAGACGGTTTCTTCTAAAAATTCTGACAAATCCGTTTCTTCACACAGTAGCCGAACCCTTCCCTGTTTGCTATAGGCCCGTTTAACAGTTTCGTACTCCAATGCACGAGCTAATGCATCAGCTAGCATCTTAGGTCGGTCAAGGCGTATTCATTGTTGATTGTCACTGTCCTGAAGACCATCAGTAAATGCCTCCACTGCCAACTTTTCCATCAATTCTTCTGGAGTATTAGGATGGGTCAGTCGAAACAGTCTTGCAATATCGGCCTCGAATTCTTGTAGTATTTTCGTTAGTTTCTGCTGACCGGTTTTCTGTTGGATGTGATACACCGCTGTTAAATGAGCCTCGTCGTAGCGCAACTCTAACCGTTTTACCAACTGTTCATAATCCGCCAATTCTTCCGGGAAAAGGGTGTTCAAAATTTTACATGCATGTCCACGAAGCGCAACGGTCAGCGCAGTGGCTTTTTCTTCAGGCGCCCAGTTATTCACCTTAGCAACCGCCTCAAATTGCTTGTGGTATGTGGTCCATGAGGACTTTCCGTCAAACGTTGGTGGTTTTACTCGTGTTTTTAACTCTATACCGCTTCCTTGGCTGATTTGGTTCGTTGAGTGTACTAAATGCGCCAACGTCCCCTTCGATTGGTTTTATCTTTCCATTAAAAATCAATTCGTCCAGCACACTTATCTTCTCTTCTGTTTCTTGAATATTCTTATTAAACATTTCTTCCCATTTACGTTTCAAACTTTTACTATTTTCCTCCAATTTTTCTTCCAATTTATTTTCCAAACTTTTACTGTTTTCTTCCAATTTACGCTCAAACTTTTACTATTTTCTTCCAAATTTTCTTCCAATTTATTTTCCAAACTTTTACTATTTTCTTCTAATTTATTTTCCAAACTTTTACTCTTTTCTTCTAATTTGCTTTCCAAACTTCTCGTCATTAGCGACAATTCGTCTCGCTACAATATCGTTTTTCCGGGGTTGTTAACCAGCCAATCATTCTGATGATCCAAACACGGCCACATCTAATGGCTGCAGCCGATGGCTGATGACATCCGGGAGGACAACCTTCTAACATAATATCTTTAAATCTAACCCGTGGAGATATGAAGACAGGCGGAAGATGGTTACCTGTAGCTGACACAAATGCAAGCATGGTGACTAACTGAGCTCTTTCTGCAGAAGTAGCATGAACAATTTGTTTAGCACCACGTGGAGCAATAACATTGGGTAATTCAGACATTGTTGTTAAGCAAGTTTCATCAGCATTGAAGATCCTGTCTGCTGTAAAACTGTATGTCTTCAATACTTCTTCAAATTTATCGAAAAATTTTGTAACTGTTGTAGCATTAAATGTTGTCGCCCTTGTTAAGTTAGTTGTCTCAGGTCTCCGAAGGGGCAGTACACTGTGACGTTTTATAAAATGTTTCATCCAATCTACTCCCGCACTTTTATCGTTAATCCAGTTTGTGGGCACTTCTTTTCCCAATTTTAATGCATACCGGTATGCGGACTCTCGAGTTTGACGATATGCTAGACCAGAAGCCATTTTCGATGAAGTAATCAGAGTAAAAGAGTTTTCTTTTTCAGTTGTGAATACTGTTCTGTTTCCAATGTTGGGTTCATAAAAAAAAAGAACTCGGCAGCATATTTTTTGCTTTAGTAACTAATCTAGCTAACATAGACCTGGCTTTACTAAACTCATTTATCACTGATGGAATTGATGATTTGCTTTGCAGTACAATGTTAACTGCTTCTATTGTATAGTTTCCTTTGTCTTTTTCATTGTCTTTTTTGGCGAATTCTCCATTCTAAATAAAAATGGAAGATAAAATATATGGTGTACTTATAAATGTTTTTGCGTTTCAAAAGATCTCAGAATGAGCCGTGGCATCGCGTCCGAGTTCAAACGCAGATTTGGCGGTTTGGAACATCTTGAAGAAATACTGAAGGGAAGAAGAGTGTTGTGTCTGCCAGACGGACGACGCAATATCTATTCCCTAGTTGATGCTCTGATAAAACCAACTTACAGAGACCTTTGGGACGCAGTAATGGAACTTCGCGGACATCTTCTGGAGAATAATCTACAGAAGCTGGCGATTCCGAAGCTTGATTGTGGACTGGACAACCTACATTGGAGGATCGTACGGAACATGATCGAAGTCTTGTTTCGCCGTACTGGAAAGGACATTTTGGTTTGCAGTAACAACCCGAATCGGACCAATCATGAGAAGACCGTGGACTGTTACTTCTATTTCCGGAGCGGATGTCGTGAAGGCGAGAACTGCAGATTCCGGCATGATCCTGCGAAACGGAAAGTGAAAATGTTTCAAGACGAAACATCCTTAAGGAGGGGACAGTGTAGCGAGCACGAGTGTGTTTGTGTGCGATCGAGCACGCGTGTGCGTGAACAGTTTACTGCTTCAGAATTTACCTGCTGTTGACGTCGACTACTTGGGAAAGGAGTACTTTTCCTACAATTCCTCTTAGTATGATCTATTTCGCCGCAATTCCAACATCTTAGCATTCGAGTTTCTTTATCAAACTTGGAGATGATTCGGTAGACGGTTTCTTCTAAAGATTCTGACAAATCCGTTTTTTCACACAGTAGCCTAACCCTTCGCTGTTTGCTATAGGCCCGTTTAACAGTTTCGTACTCCAATGCACGAGCTAATTCATCAGCTAGCGTCTTAGGTCGGTCAAGGCGTATTCGTTGTTGGGTGTCACTGTCCCGAAGTCCTTTCCATCAATTCTTCTGGAGTATTAGGATAGATCAGTCAAAACAGTCTCGCAATATTGGCCTCGAATTCTTGTAGTAATTCCGTTAGTTTCTGCTGACGCGTTTTCAGTTGGATGTGATACACCGCTGTTAAATGAGCCTCGCCGTAGTGCAACTCTAACCGTTTTACCAACTGTTCATAATCCGCCAATTCTTCCGGGAAAAGAAAAAGGGAGAGGAGAAGAAATAAATTGACCGTTGCAGAAGTGAATCAAGAAATAAATTTACAGTGATGGCAGTGAAATAAATAGCGCAGTGAATAGTGAAATATCAACAGTAGTGTTGTTTGTTACTATGTTTAGTAATAATTTAATAGTGTCTTTAAGTTCTTTAATAATTAGTGTAAATAAATAGTTTTTGTCGTTATCAGTCACAGTTTTTTTTTTCAGTTACAACTGGTGTCAGGTGTGGGGTTGAGTAAAAGACATTACAATGGCAAAGAACTTGTACGAATTAAAAGTAGCTGAGTTAAGAAGAGAATTAGANTTTACATGCTTATAAATGTATAAAAATAGGCATATTTATTAACTTTGAACCCCCATAACTTTTTATGGGGGTGACACCGCCACGAAATTTTATGGTACAGTGGTGGGGGAGACCTCCTCTTTCGATCCCTTCGGAAGTGGGGGCCGTAACTAACGCCGTACCTCTGACTGTACCCCTTTGCCACCAATCGGATGCGTATTATAGTGTATTAACGTTGCAGAATGTTGTAAATACTCCTAGACGATTGGTCACATAAGTTGTCGACTCCAATTGTCGATCCACACGTCTAAACGTAGAAGCTCAGGATTTATCAGTGTTATTAAAAAGACTGATATTTTTTAATTTTTCTTCATGGGCTATTACGCTATTGATTTGATTGCTTATGAGATATTAAAATCAATTAATAAAATGAGGATATTTTTGAAATACAAACATAGCAATACTATCCTCTTCTGTGAATTTAACTTGCAAGAAGCAGCGGTAGCTGATACAACAGTATTATTTTCACAACCCCTTTCAAATATATCCCAAGTATTATTTTTGACTAGCGATGTGACTTCATTTTCGATTGCATCTAACCATTTGTTTAAAACCTCATTATTAAGCGCTTCTTTTACGCTAATTTCTGCTATATTAGAAAACACCTCATCCTCAAACTCGTCTTCATTATCAATTATCATTTGATGTCAGACTTAGCGACTGACAGAACTTTCACGTCGTACACGACTTCCTATTCGAATTACATATTAATCACATTTTTTAGGTTCCCTTTTTCTGGAATATTCACTTGGATTTCAAGTCACAGATCTCAGAGTCAATTTCTTTATTCGACCCTTTATTCAGTACAAGCTACCTTTGATCCGAACAGCTCACATTATTTCATTTGTATGTCTACTTTTCGTATCGAATGACGCCGTCTAAGTTGCTTGTGGTTCCAAAAAGGTAAAGCGGCCATTTTTCCTTTTTGGAATACTTTGTAACGGGAGAACTGTTCCACGTTAATTACGTCTATTTTTGGTAAAATTTTGTCATCTACTAGTTTCACAAGGTCTTGTCTTTCGTGTTAGAACTGTAAATTGATATCTGTTGGTCTGCTGGTTACTGCTTCGGCACATTTGACACTTTTGCACCACCCTTACGGTCGGCAATCATCATTTTATCTGCTTAAGAGCGAAACACGATGGCACAATCTTTCTTCAAAACTATTTCAAAAATTTTTGCAATTGATATTACATTTATTCATAAGTTAGGCACATGTTAACTTCCCACTAACACACTCAGTTTAATCTTGCCTTTAACTTCTGTAGTTGCATCACTCTCGAGATTCAGTCATACCTTCAACGCCTTATTTTCTTTCTTCGGCGGTGCATTATCACCACACAGGTGCAATGTGCACCAACTATCCAAAATCCGTGGCGTGCTTCGGTTTTCGTCTTCGCTTCACACAATTAATTCACGCAGTTCTCTTCACAACTCTCTTTAAGTTTATTTACATTTTTACTTTTGGTAGATCATAAATGCTATTCTTAATAGATTGATAAACTTTTCAAATTCATTTTGCTGATATTATTTGATCCAATTGCAAAATATGCGGAAATGATCAAGAACAATGCTAACCGGATTTATATATTTTATGATATTAACAAACGGTAATACCTCATACCATAAATGTAATTATATGATAAATTCTAAGAATAACATTTCATTTAATACCGAACCACAATCACTGAGTGCCTGCTTCTTCTGTGTAATTTTCTAAGCCTTCAATGCATTTAACAACACCAATAAATTGTAAAAATATGACTTTCACAGTCTACTTTTCCACATTGTGTCTGTTAAAGGCTTCATAATAAGCCTTAATTTGGCTTTAATTAATTCCCAGCATTTGCTGGAAATTACAAATAATTTTTCTGAATAAAACCAAAAAATATTTTTGCTGTCGCAGAAAAATTAGCTTACGTCTAGTCTACCAACAGCAAATTCCAACCATCAACGAAAAATGTGTATGGTTATCATCTTTGGGATCATTTGCATTATTTTTATTTAACTGTTATGTAGGGCCGCTTTCAACTGTATCATGACGGTAAGAATCCGTTATAGAAAACGACTGCATTCCCGGATCCGAATTAACAAATGCATGCTTAGCTACATCGCTGCTAACTGGTAGAGAATATATCTCAATATTGTAATGTTCGTGGGTTCAACAAAATTAACTTCTAAGACTGATAACGACAAAAACTATTTATTTACAGTAATTATTAAAGAACGTAAAAATACTATTAAATTATTACTAAACTTAGGTTATGAATGATTCTATTTATTTATTTCACTGCTATCACTGTCAATTTATTTCTGGATTCACTTCTGCAACGGTCAATTTATTTCTTCTCTTCTCGGCGATCGTTTCTTCCCTTAAATACTCCTTTGTTTACTTTCGGGAGCGTTCTCGAAATATCCGGATAGTCTCTTTTTTTCATTGAACTGTTTAAATGCTTTCCCAGAACGCAGGTACGACACACACATTTACCAATACGGCGCACCTGAAGAAAAGCGCCTGCGGCTAGTCGGCGAATCGATAAACTGTTCACGCACACGCGTGCTCGATCGCACACAAACACACTCGTGCTCGCTACACTGTCCCCTCCTTAAGGATGTTTCGTCTCGAAACATTTTCACTTTCCGTTTCGCAGGGTCATGCCGGAATCTGCAGTTCTCGCCCTCTCATGATTGGTCCGATTCGGGTTGCTACTGCGTCCCAAAGGACTCTGTAAGTTGGTTTATCAGAGAATCTTCCTTTAGTAACTAGGTAATAGATATTGCGTCGTCCGTCAGGCAGCCACAAACACTCTTCTTCCCTTCTGTACTTGGTCTTCAAGATGTCCCAAACCGCCAAATCTGCGTTTGGACTCGGACGCGATACCACGGCTCATTCTGAGATCCTTTGAAACGCAATGGGTCAGAGAGTATGCTTTAGGTATAGCAAAGAGGTCTCGTCGGATTTCTTGCGTCACTCCAAATCTCCTGTTAACCTGAGGGCCTTCCTTCATGAATTCTTCGAATGTGGGCTCGGAAGGAATAGTTCTTCATTTACACCGGTGAATGGAGCCAAGCGATTAAAATGGACTACCTTCGACATCCCATTTGGAGTTTTCTTAATTCGATAGATTACGTCGTAATCCTCTTCACTATCTCATAAGGTCCTTCCCAATTCTGTTGACAGTCCACGACAACGACGAGGATTATACAACCAAACAAGATCTCCAGTTTGGTAACCGCCTGCTGAGCTTTGATATCGTTCTGTTCTTTAATCCTGTCACTAGCAATCTGCGTATACTGACAAACCGACTTGTGAATATCTTTAAGCTTAGTCATCTCCTGGTTTACAGCCGAATTTGAGGTCACAAGGTAGTCGAAACTCCGTTCCAAAAAGTACACTAGCAGGTGTTTGGCCAGTCGTTTTGTGAACAGATGAACGGTATGCCATTAAAAATAAAGGCAAATAGTGGTCCCAGTCCCTTTGGTGATCAGACACTACTTTGGAGAGATATTTAATCAAGGTCCGGTTCATTCACTCAAACATGCCGTCCGATTGTGGATGGAGTGGAGTAGAGTAGTTCGAGTTTTCTTTATTCCTAAGAGCTCGCATATTCCACGGAATATAGCCGAACCGAAATTCCTCCTTTGGTCTGAGTGCAACTTCAAGGGCACCCCAAAACCACTGATTAAGTCAACTATGGTTTCCGACTCCTCGTTCGGAAGGGCATAGGCTTCAACTCACGTGGTAAAATAGTCCATAACGACCACGATGTACTTGTGACCTTTCTCGGACTTTGGGAATGGACCCGTCACATCGATTGCGATTCGTTCGAAGGGGCCACCGACATTGTATTGACGCATTGGCGCCCTTGGCCTTTTCTGTGGTCCATTACTCGCGGCACAGGTGATACACTTCTTACACCAATTTTTGACATCTTCCTTACAGTTCACTCAATAAAATCGCTCTCGAACTTTCCCAAGCCTCTTATTCACTCCAAAATGGCCACCAGATGATCCATCATGAAGATACTGCAACACCTCTCTAACCTTGTTTCGAGGAATCACGAGTTGCTTCCTATCTTGCTCTCCATCTGTACTTTCAACAACACGCTTCAGGATGTCATCCTTCATTGAGTCTCACTGAGCCCGTAAGAATTTTACTACTTGGGTACAGGAAGAAATTTGCTACCACATTGGTCGTTTTCCGTCTCTTTCCATTCCATTACCTTCTTCAAGCCCGGTCGGTTTCTTGGTCTTGTTTTATATTTTCAGGTATCCGCTCGTCATCGATTACCGTGACGCGTCGAATTGCCTCTTCACTCCTTTCCATTCGATCACACTACTTGCAGTCTGTTTGACAAATCTTCTGAAAAGTGCATCGGCATTCTTGTGTCCGGTTCCAGGCCGATGCTCTACGTCAAAACCATATTCCTGTTGGTGACGTCGAGTATTTGGGAAGGAGTACTTTTCCTACACTACCTCCTCGTATGACCTAGTTCACCGCAATTCCAACATCTTGGCTTTCCAGTTTCTTTATCGAACTTGGAGATGATTCGGCAGACGGTTTCTTCTAAAAATTCTGACAAATCCGTTTCTTCACACAGTAGCCGAACCCTTCCCTGTTTGCTATAGGCCCGTTTAACAGTTTCGTACTCCAATGCACGAGCTAATGCATCAGCTAGCATCTTAGGTCGGTCAAGGCGTATTCATTGTTGATTGTCACTGTCCTGAAGACCATCAGTAAATGCCTCCACTGCCAACTTTTCCATCAATTCTTCTGGAGTATTAGGATGGGTCAGTCGAAACAGTCTTGCAATATCGGCCTCGAATTCTTGTAGTATTTTCGTTAGTTTCTGCTGACCGGTTTTCTGTTGGATGTGATACACCGCTGTTAAATGAGCCTCGTCGTAGCGCAACTCTAACCGTTTTACCAACTGTTCATAATCCGCCAATTCTTCCGGGAAAAGGGTGTTCAAAATTTTACATGCATGTCCACGAAGCGCAACGGTCAGCGCAGTGGCTTTTTCTTCAGGCGCCCAGTTATTCACCTTAGCAACCGCCTCAAATTGCTTGTGGTATGTGGTCCATGAGGACTTTCCGTCAAACGTTGGTGGTTTTACTCGTGTTTTTAACTCTATACCGCTTCCTTGGCTGATTTGGTTCGTTGAGTGTACTAAATGCGCCAACGTCCCCTTCGATTGGTTTTATCTTTCCATTAAAAATCAATTCGTCCAGCACACTTATCTTCTCTTCTGTTTCTTGAATATTCTTATTAAACATTTCTTCCCATTTACGTTTCAAACTTTTACTATTTTCCTCCAATTTTTCTTCCAATTTATTTTCCAAACTTTTACTGTTTTCTTCCAATTTACGCTCAAACTTTTACTATTTTCTTCCAAATTTTCTTCCAATTTATTTTCCAAACTTTTCATCAGTTGCGACAATTCGTCTTCGAAAAGGGACGTTTCAGGATCATGGCCATCTCATTTCAACGCCTCCGCGAGCCGCCACTGAAGTTCCGCTTTGTTACCGCTTGTCGCATCATCCCGTTCTTCCAATTCTCTTCTACTTTTAATTCGTACAACTTCTTTGCCATTGTAATGTCTTTTACTCAACCCCACACCTGACACCAGTTGTAATGTTCGTGGGTTCAACAAAATTAACTTCGAAGACGACAAAAACTATTTATTTACACTAATTATTAAAGAACTTAAAAACACTATTAAATTATTAAACTTAGGTTATGAATTATTCTATTTAATTACACTACTGTTGA
>NW_020438996.1:292380-315294 GCF_000699045.2 Agrilus planipennis | reverse complement strand
AGAAGGTTCCCGAAAGTAAACAAAAGAGTATTTAAAGGAAGGGACGATCGCCGAGAAGGAGTAGAAATAAATTGACCGTTGCAGAAGTGAATCGAGAAATAAATTGACAGTGACAGCAGTGAAATAAATAGCGCAGTGAATAGTGATATATCAACAATAGCGTAAATAAATAGAATAATTCACAACCTAAGTTTAGTAATAATTTAATAGTGTCTTTAAGTTCTTTAATAATTAGTGTAAATAAATAGTTTTTGTCGTTATCAGTCACAGTTTTTTTTTTCAGTTACAACTGGTGTCAGGTGTGGGGTTGAGTAAAAGACATTACAATGGCAAAGAACTTGTACGAATTAAAAGTAGCTGAGTTAAGAAGAGAATTAGAAGAACGGGATGATGCGACAGCGGAACTCAGTGGCGGCTCCCTAAGGCGTGAAAAAGAATGGTCATGATCCTGAAACGCTCCTTTTCGAAGACGAATTGTCGCAAAACATGAAAAGTTTGGAAAGCAAACCAGAAGAAAACAGTAAAAATTTAGAAAAATTAGAAGAAAATAGTAAAAGTTTGGAAAATAAATTGGAAGAAAATAGTAAAAATTTGAAACGTGAATTGAAAGAAAATAGTAAATGTTTGAAATGTGAATTGGAAGAAAACGGTAAAAGTTTGGAAAATAAATTGGAACAAAACAGTGGAAGTTTGAAGAATAAATGGAAAGAAAAATTTAATAAGAATATTTAGGACACAGAGGAGAAGATAAAAGTGCTGGAAGAATTAATTTTTAATGGAAAGACAAAACCAATCGAAGGGAATGCTGGCGCATCTAGTCCACTCAACAAAGCCAGCTAAATCAGCCAAGGAAGCAGTATAGATACAAGAACACGAGTAAAACCACCAACGTTTGACGGAAAGTCCTCATGGGCCACATACCACAAGCAATTCGAGGCGGCTGCTAAGGCGAATAACTGGGCACCTGAAGAAAAAGTCACTGCATTGACCGTTGTGCTTCGTGGATATGCATGTGAAATTTTGAACACCCTTTCCCCGGGAAGAATTGGCGGATCGTTTCTTCCTTTTAATACTCTTTTGTTTACTTTCGGGAACCTTCTGGATACATCCGGATGGTTTATTTTTTCTTTGAACTGTTTAACTGCTTCCCCAGAACGTAGGTACCACACACTCATTTACAAATACGACGCACATGAAGAAAGGCGCCCGCGGCTAGTCGGCGAATCGATAAGCTGTTCACGCATACGTGTGCCCGATCGCACACAAACAAACTGGTGCTCGCTACTGTATAATCAGTGCAAAAACAATTTTATAAAAGAAATATTCATAACGCGGAAAACTTAAAATAAAATGCTAGTTGGGATGGAAAAGGACTGGAGTAAAAGTTGAATATGAAGTTACTTTTTTCTTTTATATGTGTGTTTTCCAATAAGCTTCCTAATGATATTCTTTGTTAATAAATAGAATTAATAAGAACGGAGAAAATTTTATTTGTTATTAAAACAAAAAGGAGGTACTATTTTTTCTTTAGCAATTGACAAATTGTAAAAAATTCGCATTCTTTTTTAGTACATGAAAATCTTAATTTTTACAAAGAGAATGAGACCCACAGGAGTGCTTTGTTCGTTACAGCCAATGCAAAATGGTTGTGGCGTATATTGCCCCACTCACCCTTGTCAACATTGTAATTTTTCTGTGAAATTTGTTTTTATTATCTTCTGTATCTAATTTGTAGTTTCATATAAATATTTCCATAGCTTGTATCTTTTTATTTTCCATACCAAATTTCTGTTTTCCGAATCTGTTTGTCTCTTCGTGTATCGTTAGTATCTAAGTCTGTGATGTCTACTTCTGGAATCTTCGCTTCTATCTTTTACTGTTTTCTATCCTTTTTCACACTTATTAAAAATTTATATTATCATTTCTAATAACATACATCTTAACTGTTCTTTTATCTACCCTTCTTAATAGTGCTCAATTCGTAATTTTTAGATTTCACTTTTCCTTAGTGAACATTTAACTTATAGCTTTTCTTTCAATCCCGCTCTAGTCTTTTTAATTTCTTACTAAATCCTGTTTGAATCTATCCTATTATGTACTGTGGTGTTCGTGAGGACCTCGGTTACGAAAATAAATTTTATATCCGTCTGTGCAGTAATCTCGTCACACAGTGGAAGATATCCAAATTCTCTCGGCTCTCGACTAGTACTGCCCATAGATCCTTGTGCCGTAACCGTAATCTTCATTAGTCATTCTTTTGTACATTATTTTCACACATATATACGAGTACATCAGAATACCACATCTCTTCCTTTTTACTTTACTTTTAATTTCAATGATTTTAAGTATAAACTTAATCCTCAACTACAATTACAAAACTATGAAAATAAACAGTTAATTCAATTTTAATATACATAAGTTAACTTAACCTTAACTACATTAATCATAAACATTTCAATCCCTAACTATAACATTCGTAAATAAACTTCTAATTCAAAATTTAATCTCCGTACATTTACTTGGTTATCGTTTTCTTCTCTTTGTGAATTTTCTTCTTTCTACTCTTTTCCTTTGTCAACTATAGTCCCTTCCGCTTTTTTTAAGTAACCTATATTTCTTTTATATTCTTGGCTTGTGGCTTCGTTTTTAACATTTATTTCATTGCCTTTGGTACGTACCCCAGTATGTGGTGTGGGGTTGCATTGGGGCGTTAACTTGTTTTCTTTCATTAGGTTTTTTACGTAAACTTTTTCACCAACTTCAATCTCTCTATCCATGGCTTTCCTTCTCCTGTCATAATTTAATTTACCCATACGTTTCATTTTTTTATCTTTATCCCTCAAGAGGTTAGGGATCGTATGTTTAAGCTAGTTAGCCACATTCACGAGACGGGGAAAGTTTCAGAGGACTATAAACGGAACGTGGTAGTAACCATAACTAAAAAGACAAGCGCGGATAGGTGCGAGACATTTAGAACAATTAGTTTAACTTCCCATGCGTCAAAGATCTTAACTAGAATTGCATATAGGAGGATGGAAAAAAGGGCGGAAGAACTATTAGTGGAAGATTAGGGGTTTAGAAGAAATAGAGGAACGCAGAAGACCATTATGGCTTTACGGGAGAAAACGATATAAATATATAAATGAATGTTTGTCTGTATGTCCCTTATAGTATTGTAAACTATGTATTCGATCATGTGATGATCTTTAGTAAAGTTGTTGTGCATGAGCCAAATAAGGTTTCTGAGTTGGTATGACCAATTTTCGACAGGAAAAAACAAGAAATCTCACAACACTTCACTAAATATCTAATTGAAACGAAACGCTGCAATGTTACAATTTTTTGAAATGAACAAAATCAATAAAATGACTCAAAATGAATTGAATATTGTTTCATGTCTTTCCATCAAATTCATTTTAGTTGGTGGCGTAGCAACGCGCGCAGGGTACAGCTAGTAATATATCAAAATATACTTAAAAATGTAGGGATGAGTTACAAAGACAGAAAAGTGATACTTAGCTTGTATAAAGAGCAATAGGCAGTAATAGAGATGGGTATGCAACGCAGAGATGTAAATACTAGGAAGGAAGTCAGGCAGGGATGCACACTGTCACCGCTATTTTTTATCTATACACCGAAGACGTGATCAACATCATTAAAGATAGTACAAATGTAGGGATAGATATATAGTTACAAAAGATTAGTATGCTTAGATTTGCGGATGATATAGCAAGGAAGAGTTAGAGAGAGTTTTAAATAAAATGGAAGCGGTATTGACAAAACAGTACTGTATGAAAATAAATAAAAGTATGCAAGGGAAGAAAAAATATGGAAAGAGCGTATATAGGAGACGAAAAATTAGAAGAAGTGGCCGATTTTAGGTATCTAGGAAGTCAGGACGGAAGGAGCAGTAGGGATATAAAGCAAAGGATAGCGCAAGGTAGAGTCGCCTTCAATAAAAAAAAATAATTTCTAAACTCGAGAACGGTTAATTTAGAAATTCGCAAAAGTTTGTTAAAGGTGTATGTTTGGAGCACGGCGCTGTACGGGAGCGAAACATGGACAGTGGGCGCGACGAAAAAGAAAAGGTTGAAGCATTCAAAATGTGGTGTTACAGGCTAAAGATGAAGATACCGTGGATAGAGAAGGTTAGAAATGAAGAGGTATTAGAAAGAGTAAGGGAACAGAGGACTCTACGGAAGTCAATAAGAAATAGGCGGGATAGGTTAGTAGGACACCTTCTCAGGCATGAAGTTAGGAGGGGTAGAGGTAGACCTCGATTAGATTACTGTTTTCGCAGATAGTTAAGGATATGGGTTGTTGTAGTTTTATGTAAATGCGAAGATAGGAAAGAGTGGATGTACGTGTCCAACCAGTCTTAGGACTGACGACCTTACGATGATGATGATGATCTTTGTCCGCAGTTTCTAAGTAAATATCCCTATTTTCCAAATCTATTAAGCATGACAGCAAATCTCTAAATTGTCTTCCGTAGAATAATTCTGAAGGGGACTTTCCTGTAGACCCGTGTGGTGTACTATCATACATCATCATAAATACTCTTAAAGATCATCCTTCCAATTGGTCTTTAGAGCCTGACTGATTTTTATTCTCTTAATTATATCTCGATTTTGTCTTTCGATCTCCCCGTTTTGTTGATGCCAATAAAGAATTGTGTGGTAGATTTAAATACCTAATTCTATGCAGAATGTTTTAAGTTAATGACTGACAAATTGTCTATCATTATCAGCTGTAATATGCTGCTAGGAATTCCTACTCGCGAAAAAATTTATTTCAGCACCGTTATTGTATCGTTTGCTGATATGTATCTCATATTTTTTTGCTTTTTACCGACTAAAGTAATAAATGTTTACAAAAAGGTAGTCCCCGCTGGGCAGTGGACCTAAAAAGTCGATGGCGGTGTCAATTCAAGCCTGTAGTGACAGCTCGCGTCTCTTCATTGGGTTCGGAAGGTTTGGCCTCGATACTAATATACAATCCCAACAGTTTTTTACTACATCTTCAGCAATTTCATCTATTTTAGGCCACCAAACATTTGTACATAATCTAACCTTTATATTTACTATTCCCGGATGACCTCCATGTGCGGCTCCTAAAACTTGATGCCTTAGCATTATTGGAATTGCAATTTTATTGCCTCTCAACAAAATATTGTCGTGAAGTCAAAGTTCATGCTCCAATAACTGGTATTTTTGACACTAGCATCCCAATAGTTCCGCGAAAGACCGTCTCTAACTAATTGAAGCTCCTTGTCATCTTTTTATACATTAGCTACACAGTCTTATGATAATGTAGATGGCCGTGTATACTCTATAATTTGGTTGACGTAACCCTCATCATCTAAAGAATTGCATTGTTTTGGATTTTGCACGATCGTGAGAGACAGTCAGCTATATTATGCTTCCCAGGCTTATAAATAACTTTATACTTATAGGCTTGCAATCGTAATACCCAGCGCTCAATACGGAGACAGGGTTTTAATGGCTCTCCAAAAATAACTTCCAGGAGTCTGTGATGTGTAATCAGTTCAAATACATTTTCCCTTATAGATACATGTAAAAATGCTTAAAAGCCCAAACCATCACCAGAGCTTCTTTCTCTGTTTGGTAGTAACGTTTTTCAACATCGGTTAAACTTTTGTTCCCGTAAGCTATAATACGCGGTCCACCTGAATCATACTGAATTAGAACAGCACCCAACCGCACCAGGCTTGCATCAGCAATTACTTGTGTTTGGATCATAATAACCTAAAATAATGGAATGCATTTTTTATATAAAGTTTAGAGACCATTTTTGCTTTTCTAAATTTAGGAATGAGCGGATCAATTGTTGGTAATGGATGATGCTCCCTTGCAATTGCCTTATTGGTACACCGATTATCAACACAAATACGAACATCTCCGTCACCTTTTAAAACTGTTATTATCGGTGAAACCCAGGATGAGGGTTGATTTACCGGTTCGATAATATCCATTTTTATTAACTCCTAGATTTTATCGTTTATTTTAGTTTCTAAAGAAATAGGTACCCGTCTATACGGTTGACAAATTGGTCTAAAAGCTTTATCAATAACAATTGCCAATTGTATCCCTTTAAACTTGGAAAACCGAGCTTCACTTACCAAATTAACATTGTATCCTAGCTCTAATACTTTTAAACGAATGGCCATTTCTTTCCCTAGCAGATTCCTCGACCCATTGCATATGACGTAGAATGTAGCTTCAAAATTATTACTTCCTATTGTTATTTTTGCCTCAAATGATCCAATTATTTGTAAAGGGTTTCTTAGAATCGTAAGCTTGAATGATTTTATCCGGATCTTTCTGCTAATTTGACACTATAACCTTGCTCCATTTAAGATTCCCAACCTTAGATTTCTTATAATAATTAGTTGCTGGGTTTAAGTATTATTATTTTTTTAGCATTCATATTGCATTGCTTTTGAAAATGCCCCCTGTAATCACATTTCTTCATCAACATTTTCATAAGGTCGTCAGTCCTAAGACTGCTTGGACACGTACCTTCACTATTTCCTATCCCGAGCTAATCTGCGCATTTCCCTAAAACTAGAACAACCCATATCTTTAATTATCTGCGAACAGTAATCTAATCTCGGTCTACCTATACCCCTCCTAACTTCCGTTTCTGTCTCTAATATGCCTCTTACTAGACCTTCATGCCTGAAAAGATGTCCTACTAACCTATCCCGTCTATTTCTTATTGACTTCTATACAGTCCTCTGTTCTCCTACTCTTTCTAATACCTCTCCATTTTTAACCTTTTCTATCCACGGTATCCTCATCATTCGTCTGTAACACCACATTTCGAACGTTTCTAATCTTTTTTTCCGCCGCGCCCACTGTCTATGTTTCGCACCCGTATAGCACCGTGCTCCAAACACGCACCTTTAACAACCTTTTTCGAATTTCTAAATTAAACGTGACTTCTTTTTATTGAAGGCGACACGACCCTGCGCTTTCCTCTGCTTTATATCCCTACTACTCCTTCCGTCCTGACTTATCTGACTTCCTAGATACCTAAAATCGGCCACTTCTTCTAATTTTTCGTCTCCTATCTTTATATTCGCGATTTCTCTACTGTTTCTTCCCTTGCATACCAGTATTTTTCTTTTACTTTTATTTATTTTGATACAGTACTGTCTTGTCAATACCGCTTCCGTTTTATTTAAACCTGTCTCTAACTCCTCCTTGCCAAATGCTATTACTGCTGTATCATCTGCAAATCTACGCATAACGCGTCTTGTAAATGTGACTAACTAGCTTAAACATACGATATCTAATCTCTTGTCCTGCATGTTTTAGAATTTCCCCCTGTATCCCATCTATACCTGGCGCCTTATTATTCTTGAAGTTTTTTAATGCTACATCGAACTCTTCTCTCATTAAGAGATAACCTAGATCATCTATCTCCACACTATCTTCCTTCTGTAATATGTCTCCTAACTCAGGGCCAGCGTATAGGTTCTCTAAATATTCTTTCCACCTATCTGCCTTTTCCTCATTTTCTATCAAAATGACCCTTGCCTCATTTCTTATATTGTTACTACTGCATCCTACATCTCTAAAATTCCTTTTAATTATACTGTAAGCCTCATCTGTTTTACCTACTTCAAACTTTTCTTCTACTTCTTTACACATCCTGTCAATCCACTGTTCGTTAGCTGTCCTACACTTCCTAATTATTTCCAACTTATATGTTTTTTGCCCTTCTTCGTCTGTCCTGTTTTTGTATTTCTGCCTTTCTTCTATTAATCCTAAAATCTCATTTATTCTCTAGGGTTTTCTACTTTCCTTTTGTTTAAGACCTAGTACATCTTTGGCTGGACATCTACTACCATCACTTTTTTGATTCGTGCTACCATTACTACACATGCGATCTGCTTCTCCGTGCCAAATTTCTTCATTTTGTTCGTTTTTTTTTATATTGCAACTTGATTTTTCATTGAAATCGTTTAATTGCCTTTCAACGGTTTCAAGAGCATTTGCTTCAGTTATTATTTTATCTACTGTTACTATGTTTTCTAACAAAAGTATTTTCTTTGTTAATTCTGCAGAAAGGCACTTCTCGGTTATTTGATCATTAAGATTTTGATTTTCATCAGTAAATTTACATTTTGAACTTTGCCACCATAAGCTCACTAAAAATCTTTCAAATTTTTCACCTTGTTCTTCTTTCATTAATCTAAAAACATGTCTCTCGTAAACATTACTTTGTTTGCTAGAAAGTATATTTCTAGTGCACGTTTCCATAAGGGTCACCTTCGCACTCAGATGCTTCTAATACTGGTACGTAAGACATTTTAGAGTTGTTACGCTGATCTAAAAATATAAAATTTTCTAATTTTCATCCCTTTGAACATCGTAATTGTGATGATATTAATTTTATTAACAATTTTATTGTTTTTTCTCTTTTTTTCCATATAGGTTGCGAAATACGTTTTGAACCATGTATTAATTGTGTGGCACCACTGCTCTTTTTGCAATTAACTCATTGGAACTTTCCACTGGCGCTTTTTTGCAAACTTATTAATGAGTAATTAACCCATTGGACCCTTTTGTCTGGCACTTTGATATTAGTAGGGTGAATTTATATATTTCAGAACCGTTTGTCAGAGTTATTGATGAACTCATTGGAACCTAACTGTCTGACGTTTTATTACTAATTCAATAGTGTATATTACAGAACTTACTCCTTTTTTCATTTTACCTTGATCCTTGTCGTCAATTGTGGTGTTTGTCATGCCACGCAATGGACCAAAGAATATTCCTTAGATATAGCAAAGAGGTTTGGTCGGATTTCTTGCGTCACTCCAAATTTCCTGTTAACATCGGGACCTTCCTTCATAAACTCTTTGAATGTGGGCTCGGAAGGAATAGTTCTTAATAATCTGGCCCGCACCTTCTCTTCATTTGCACCGGCGAATGGAGCCAAGCGATTAAAATGGACTACCTTCGGCTTCCCATTTGTAGTTTTCTTAATTCGGTAAATCAAGTCGTTAAACCTTTTCACTATCTCATAGGGTCCTTCCCAATTCTGTTGGAACTTAGGTGATAGTCCACGGCGACGATGAAGCTTATACAACCAAACAAGATCTCCAGTTTGGTAACCACCTGCTGTAGCCTTGATATCGTAGTGTTCTTTAATCCTGTCGCACCAATTCTTGACATCATCCTCACAGTTCACCCAATAAAAACGCTCTCGAACATTCCCAAGCATCTTATTCACTCCAAAATGGCCACCAGATGATCTATCATGAAGATACTGCAACACCTCTCTAACCTTGTTTCGAGGAATAACCAGTTGCTTCCTATCTTCCTCTCCATCTGGACTTTCAACACGCTTCAGGATGCCATCCTCCAAAACCATTGAGTTCCACTGAGCGCATAACGATTTTAGTACTTGGGCACAAGATGAAATTTGCTGCCACGTTGGTCGTATTCCGTCTGTTTTCCATTCCATCACCTTCTTCAAGTCCGGGTCGTTTTCTTGGCCGTGTTGTATATTTTCAGGTAACCACTCGTCATCGATTACCATGACGCGTCGAGAATCGCCTCTTCATTTTCTTCCATTCGATCACACTGCTTGCAGTCTGTTTGACAAGATCTTCTGGAAAGTGCATCGGCATTCTTGTGTCCGGTTCCAGGCCGGTGCTCTACATCAAAATCCTATTTGAAATTCAAAAGCCACTTTAAAGCTGCATGATCGATGCGTAGGGTAAATTTTCGTCCATGTAGGTATTTATAAAAATGTTCTACACCTTTGACTACAGCCAGCATCTCTCGCCTAGTTAAAATTTGCAGTCACTTTCGGTGAAATGTGTGAAAGATTTGGCGATATTGGCGAATCCATAAGCATAGCGACGATAATACGTGCACAATCCCAAGAAGCGCCTTATGTCGTGGACATTTTCAGGAACTGGCAATTTCTTCACGGGCTTTATCTTCTCTGGAACCACGGCCACGCCCTTCGCTGAATCACTTTTTCGGACTGAGTTTCAAATTGGTCTCAAGTAACCGCTGGAATACCGCTTGCAAATTCTGCAGGTGTTCATTAAAGGTACTTCTAATCACTATGATGTCATCCAAGTATTCCAAGCAAGTCTTTCCAATTTGATCACTCGAGATTTTCTTCATCAACCTTTCGAACGTCGCCGGGGCATTGCGCAACCCGAAAGGCATAACTGTAAACTGCCATAGGCCTGCGCCGATCGAGAATGCTGTCTTTCCCTTGTCGGCAGCATCTAAAGTAACTTGCTAGTATCCGCTCTTCAAATCGAGGGTGGAAAACATTTTCAAGCCAGAAAGAATATGCAAGGTGTCATTAATCCGTGGTAGTGGATTACTGTCTTTCTTGGTTAGGTTGTTGAGCTGTCGGTAATCCACACAAAAACGGGTTGTCCCATCCTTCTTCTTTACCAATACTACCGGTGATATCCATGGACTTGAGGATGGCTCAATTATGCCGGTCTCTTGCATTTCGTGAATTATTCGCTCTGCTTCTTCCTTCTTGGTCAGAGGCAATCGTCTAGGTATTTGACGAATATGCTGCGCATTACCGGTATTGATCTTGTGTTTTACGATATTGGTCCTCCTTTTCCATTCTTATCAGTCTCAAAGAGGTCGGCATTCTGACAAAGTAGATGTTGCACTTTGCATTTCTGCTCACTGGTTAGATTCCTACAATATCCGTCAATCACTTAACTTATTTCAACAGGTACTGTATCAGGATTTACTTTTCGGGTTACAGCCTCCTGTCTATCTTTGATGAAATAGAATTCGTCATCCAGTCTCAGAACGCGTCTTCTTAAATTCATGTCAAAATCGTATTTTTGTAAAACGTCCAGCCCAAGAATTACGTCATCTTCAATATCTGCCACAAGCACTCGATGGTCAAAGATAGTCTTACTGATTTCAAGTGACACGTTGGCTCCGTCATGAACAACCACTTTTTCTCCGGTAGCCGTATGCAGAACCCACTTAGTCGACACGACCTAGTTAGAACCCTCGACTACGCTGGGTTTTACTATGCTCCTAGTGACCCAAGTGTCCAATAGAAACACGCATCTTCGTCCATTTATTTTTCCAACTAGGTGTAGACTGTCCTTCTGGTTCTTCAAGGTTTTCGTAAATACGATAAATTCGGGGTCTTTTTGTCCGTGGGCCAACATTTGCCCCGTTACGTCGAGCCTATCTAGTTTTCCTGCTGTTGACGTCGAGTACTTGGGGAAGGAGCACTTTTCCCACACTGCCTCCTCGTATGACCTAGTTCGCCACAATTCCAACATCTTAACTTTCGAGTTTTTTTTTTCGAACATGGTGATGATTCGGTAGACGGTTTCTTCTAAAGATTCTGACGAATTCGTTTCTTCACGCAGTAGCCGAGCCCTTCCCTGCTTGCTATAGGCCCCTTTAACAGTTTCGTACTCCAATGCACGAGCCAATGCATCAGCTAGCGTCTTAGGTCGGTCAAGGCGTATTCGTTGTTGAGTGTCACTGTCCCGAAGTCCATCAGTAAATGCCTCCACTGCTAACCTTTCCACCAATTCTTCTGGAGTATTAGGATAGGCCAGTCGAGACAGTCTCGCAATATCGGCCTCGGATTCTTGTGGGGATTCCGTTGGTTTCTGGTGACGGGTTTTCAGTTGGATGTGATACACCTCTTTTAAATGAGCCTCGCCGTAGCTCAACTCTAACCGTTTTACCAACTGTTCATAATCCGCCAATTCTTCCCGGGAAAGGGTGTTCAAAATGTCACAAGCATCTCCACGAAGCGCAACTGTCAACGCAGTGGCTTTTTCTTCAGGCGCCTAGTTATTCGCCTTAGCAGCCGCCGCAAATTACTTGTGGTATGTGGTCCATGAGGACTTTCCTTCAAACGTTGGTGGTTTTACTCGTGTTCTTGACTTTACACCTCTTCCTTGGCTGATTTGGTTGGCTTCGTTGAGTGTACTAGATGCGCCCACATACCCTTCGACTGGTTTATTCTTTCGATTAAAAATCAATTCTTCCAGCACTTTTATCTTCTCTTCTGTTTCTTGAATATTCTTATTAAACTTTCCTTCCCATTTATTCTCCAAACTTCTACTGTTTTCTTCTAATTCACGTTTCAGACTATTACTATTTTCTTCCAATTCACGTTTCAAACTTTTATTATTTTCTTCTAATTGTTCTTCCAATTTCATTTCCAAACTTTTACTGTTTTCTTCCAATTTATTTTCCAAACTTTCGTCATTTGCGATAATTCGCCTTCGAAAAGGAACATTTCAGGATCATGGCCATCCTTTTTCAATGCCTCCGCGAGCCGCCACTGAAGTTCCGCTTTGTTACCGCTTGTCTCTTCATCTCGTTCGTCCTTTAAATACTCTTTTGTTTACTTTCGGGAACTTTCTGGAAAACGTCTGGATAGTTTATTTTTTCTTTGAACTGTTTAACTGCTTTCCCAGAACACAGGTACGACACACACATTTATAAATACGGCGCACATGAAAAAAGGTGCCCGCGGCTAGTCGGCGAATCTATAAGCCGTTAACGCACACGTGTGCCCGATCGCACACAAACACACTCGTGCTCGCTACGATAAGAAGTAAGTTGCCCTTATACAATGATGTTACAGTTGTTTGCGGGTGGAAAACCTAAAATTATCATCAAAATGACAAATATAAACTCACGAAATTATTTCTATAGCATGTTACCCTTGTCCTTTAGAGATTCTCCATAACTATAATGCTAACTATTTAATTAGTATAATCTATTAAGATCATTGAACATTGAATTCCTTACCACTGATAATGCCTTTAAACAATAATTTAAACTCCTTTGCTATAGAAAACAATAAGATCACATTTAGTTTTTAAAACAATTTATGAGTAGTTTGACCCGTATATTTCTAAATAAATAAATAATTAAGTATATATAAATTGAAAAAAAAGTTATTGCATTGGACATGAAAAGATTCTGTGCTACCTTATCATACTGTAGTTTTTTCATTGGTAAAAAATAAACAAATGAAGAAAAACTATACTTACTGAGCCGAGAAAAATCTGGGTCCACCTGTGTGCCACCTGAATATTCTAACCCGTGAACCATTTCGACGTCTTACCATTGCAGCTGAAGTATCAATAGCTGAACACTTAAAATTATTGTCATTCAACATGATGCTGATGTCGAACAGGAAGAGTTTTCACAAGCGTGCGTTTGGTTGATGGAGCAATGAAATAGAATCTTGCGGTGTTGCAAATATCACCGTGGTCTTCTCCCTTAGTAGTGAGGAAATTTTACGTATATTTTTTCAACGGCGTATTTGATGAATTCAGTGTCACTGAAGCAGTAATGAACAACAGAACCAAGGCTACGTGCGTTTCCAATACTACTTGAAAACAAATTAAAAGCAGCATCTTCTTCTGCGAACCAATGGAACGCTTCATGTGAAGGCACTCATAAAACCACTGAACCACCTGCTCGCGCTTTAACCATCAGCCGGATTGTGAGAGTGACTAATTACCCCGATTTATGTGAAAATTCATTCTCAATTTCTTAACCACTATTACTTACCTCAAGGTTAATGAGAGAAAATTTGTTGCTGTTATCATACGCTCGCCAGGAATCGAACCCGGGACCTTTAGCTTAACGCACCAATGCTCTAACCAAAAAGCTACGAGAGATGACAATAACAAAGATGACAAACCGTACTTATTAGATCACAGATCTGTCGAACTAATGTAATTATATGAATACTATATAATGTAATATAATATAGTATAGTATAGACTATATTTAGTAGTATAGTATTAATATATTTACATTAGTTCGACAGATCTGTGGCCTAATAAGTATTATATTATTATTATAACAAATATTCCTTCATTAACCTGATAATAAAAGTTCATCACGTAATTTTCCAATCTAATACGAAATGGCAGTTATCTTAAACATTAACCACTGGCAACCCTAGCAGGAGGGCTATTCTAGCAAATTGAGATTAACGGTGCAGGTGTATGCGCCAGCGGATTATATCTAGGCAGTAGGTGTAGGGATTTGTTTGATCAAACATTTTCATGGCTTGTACGAATTAAGAGTATATATGATTGTAACTATCCCAATATCAAGCTAAAGTAATGGCTATCAGACTCTAAACCCGAGCAAGTCTTATACTACGTTAGCATGAGAACGAGTGGGGAAATTATTACTCCAGCTACAGACCTCCTAGTATAGTGTTCATGCTGAAGTTCGTATGTTCAATCGCGCAGAATGGTTGATAGTGAAGGTATTAGTGGCAATTAAAGGTCACCTCTTAAGTCCTCTCTATCAATCGCTCCACACCAGTAAAAACAACCATATATAGGTATATGAGCCTCATGTGAGTTAACAGTAGATTCCCCCTTGAAAGCGAGTGCGAAGTGCTGTAACAACCTCAACGTTTCTCAGTCTACCATTTGCTCAACTTGTAGGGCGCCATATTTTATGCAGAACACTTTTAAGAACAGTTTGGAAAAAATTAATAACTGCAATTAAACAGTTTTGTTGCCAGTACGTTGGAAATGTAATATGTAACTATGTTGACATAGTTAACTTTAAAACTTGCAATTATGAAATAATAGAAAAGAATACTTATCTATTACAGGATGTATTTTAGAATCAGCTATTTTATACATCCTAAACAACGTTCGAAAATTAAGTGGGCGTTGCATAAAATATGAGTCAATATTTATTAAAATAAAACGACTGTTTAATTTTTTAAGCTCCCGAAATGTTAACCAAACCTACTTACAGTCAGCAATGTGACATTTGGTCTCTCGGAGTGATTATGTACACACTTCTGGCAGGACAAATGCCGTTTAATGGTATTACCGAAGAAGTTAGTATACCCTACATCACATTTGAATGTATAATACAGTTTAAATTAAAGAAAAATTTATAACACCTATAGGAATTGATAACGGATATTATTAACAATGATCCTCTATATACTAATATAAATATATTAAGTCCAGAAGGATTTAATATACTTCAGCGAATGCTGCATAAAGAGCCAGCAAACAGGATCACAGCAGCGGAAATTATGATACATGGTTGGATAACCAACGATCCAAAACAAAATAAAGGTGCCGAAAATGTTCTTGATATGATGAAACGATGGAAATCCGACTTGAAGGTAAAAACTATCTTTTTTGTTTTAGTTACGCATACAATAAGCATATTTCAAGTTCAAATCTTTTCGTTTCCGTTATCACAGTAATAGTAACTTAACAGGTACCAACACTGGGTACAGAAAGCGACTGGATTTCATCTCCACAAATGTCTACCACTAGTTCAAATCCGTCTGGCATTAAGAGGGTCAGTAGACAATCAGTACCGGTGGCCATTCAAAATATTGAATTCAATAAGAATCGAAAAGTACCAATAATTCATGTTGAACAGAAAGAAAATAGAAGTGTCAATAATCAAAAAATAACATCAAACATAGATCACAATGAGTATAAAGCAGGGCCTTCTAAACCTGTTATAACTAAAAGATCTCAACAGAAAACCAAAGAATAATGGCAAAAAAAACTTGTACAGATGGTACTCAACGCAATTAGATCTTTCATTAAATAACTATTTCATCCTAATTTAACAAGTCCCTTTTGTTAAATATTAATAAATTGTCACAAAAGTCAATGCTCCTAATTTTTCGATAAGTAGAAGTGTATAAAATACAAATATGTGTATGATATTGCATTTAAAGTGTCCATAAAATAATTGAAAACTTGGAATAAAATTAAACCATGTGTCAAAATTAACGCGTAGCTACTACAAAAGTGACGCAATTCAATATTAATTTTCCTTCATATCTTTCAGCTGGTTTTTACGAACATTTTTTTTTTGTATCCTGACTGATTCATAAAAACGATTTCCTTGAAATTACTGTTTAAATTACGCTTTTGCTCATATATAGAATGTACAAATGATGATAAGTCGTTTAACTGTTCTGGAAAATACACTCTAACTTTATTATTTTGGATGGAACACCCTGTATACTACTTTAAATCCCTAAAAGAAATAAATATCAGTTTAATATTACATCTAGCTTAAGTCATACTGTTTTTGAGTTATTTCACTTTGTTCAGAAAATTTGATGTTTACAGTATTTTGTGCCATTTTGAATATCTCCGAACCGAATGCAGTTGGAGGGATGTAGTATTAACGAAACAAACATATACAAATCCAAACATGATTTAGCATTAATTTTATTTACCTTCGTATTAGTTTTGTATTTTTTATTGTTTTTTAGAGGCAGAAACAGGAGTTAGGAGGGGAAGAAGTAGACCTAGATTAGATTACTATTCGCAGATAGTTAAGGATGTGGGCTGTTCTAGTTTTAGGGAAATGCGAAGTTTAGCTCAGGATAGGAATGAGTGGAGGTACGTGTCCAACCAGTCTTAGGACTGACGACCCTATGATGAATTGAAAGTACCCACCTTTCATGAAAATATAAAAAAAAAACTAACGCTAGTTAAATGTCTTTAATCGCAAGTATCTCAACCGGCGGAGTATACTACTTACGCGTAACATAGTTATCACTGTATATATCTTTACGTATTTTCTTGCATATATCTCATATTCGAACATGAGGAACGAACTGGAGCAGCAGACCAGGAAGTACGAGAAGTTCCAAAAGAGGCAAGCTCCGAAGACGACAAGTTAACCGAAGACATCTCGTGATAAATCTGACGGAGAAGGTGCTCACGGGCGACAACACGACAATACTGGCCAAAGGAGTAAGCAGCTACCAAGCGTCTCCTGGATGCGAACGCCGAAGGAATACGAATCGAGAATACCAATAACCTCAGGAAAGCAAAGCCTCCCAGAAGCAACCTGACGAGGAATAAAGCACTGGTACTGCGAAAGCTAAACAGGGATAAGGATATTATCATCCTCCAGCCGACAAAGAAAACGCAGCCGTTCTTCTGAAGACAGAGGACTACAACAGGAATATTGAGGAACTCTTGGACCTGGAAAACTACAAACCCTTAACAAAGATTCGACACAGGCGAAACTACACCTTGTTAGCCGACTTTTCAAATCATCATCCCTACCTGAAGACGCCCAAAAGTGTATTCTGAGGACGGTAGCTGTTCCACCGATTTCCTAAGATCCACAAGGTTAATGTTCCTCTGAGATCAATAGTAAGCACCCGCTGACCACCAATATACTACTTAGTGAAACAAATGTCATTGTTGCTCCAGTCTCAAATTGAAATGAGTACCAGTTACATCAAAGAATCCGTTGAATGAAATACATTGAAACATCTGTAAGCTCTTTGAGGTTTCCCTTACTGTTAGGTATTTCATGTGGAGGGGGGACTCCTAGGAGCAAGTAGATGGAATACTTTGAGAAGAAAGCTATTGGAGCGAGCACGAGATTCGCCGACAAACCGCGGGCGCCTTTCTCCATGTGCGCCGTATTTGTAAATGTGTGTGCCTGTACCTGGATCTGGGAAAGCAGTTAAACAGTTCAAAGAAAAAATAAACTATCCGGATGTATCCAGAAGGTTCCAGAAAGTAAACAAAAGAATATTTAAAGGAAGAGACGATCGACGAGAGGAGTAGAAATACATTGACTGTAGCAGAAGTGAATCCAGAAATAAATTGACAATGATAGCAGTGAAATAAATAGTGCAGTGAATAGTAGTGTAAATAAATAGAATAATTCATAACCTAAGTTTAGTAATAATTTAATAGGATTTTTAAGTTCTTTAATAATTAGTGTAAATAAATAGTTTTCGTCGTTATCAGTCTTTAAAGTTAATTTTCTTAAACGCACGAACCTTACAGTATGTATATGTAGAAGCTCCATTTCTCCTTACAGTTCTAGAACAAATGCTTAGAACGTATTGTAAATATAACTCATGTACCTATCAACCGATAAAATTTAACAAAACATCATTAGAAAGTACATGAATATATATACGAATGTATATATGTAACTAAAAAGCTTTCTAAATCTTTCTCTCCTCTCTAACTTTTGCTGGGCGACACGTTCTCAGTCCGAGTCGTCGATTTTATCACCACANTTTTATAACGAACAAGTGAAGAAAGTAATGCAGAAACATAAAATTAACCATTATTCAACGTATAGCACAAAGAAAGCATCAGTTGTGGAACGGGTGAATAGAACGCTAAAATCAAAAATGTGGCAGCGCTTCAGTTTACAAGGATCCTACAAATGGTTGAATATATTACAAGATATAGTAAGTGAATACAACAATAAGATTCACAGAACCATCGGAATGAAACCAAGCAAAGTCAATAGACGAAATCAAGAAACACTTTTGAAAAGTATTTACAACAATCCGAAAAAGGTGGATTTACGAAGAATTCAGTTTAAAGTGGGGGACCGGGTACGAATAAGTAAATATCATGAATCGTTTAGTTGAAAGGTTATATACCGAATTGGTCCAACGAACTATTTACAATAAGCCGTATAAAATTATCTGATCCAATCATGTACTACTTAAAGGACGATAAAGGGGAAGACATAACATGAGGATTTTATGGTATGGAATTACAGAAAGCTGCACATCCAGACGTTTTTTTGGTGGAGCGAGTATTAAGACGGAAAGGTGATATGGTTTACGTGAAATGGTAAAACGTTTACGAATTTTTATGCCCCCTCCCCAAAGTGTGATTATAAATAACATTAAACGTGGTGAATGTAAGCAGTTGTGATCTTTAGTTACTGCACTGAAAGTTAAAGACGTAGTAATGGTAGAGGGTTATGTAATTGAAGTTCAATTTTTCAAAGACGGTTTATTGTTTGAGAGAAGACATTTGGTAGCGTCAGAGTTGGCGAACGTGGTACAAGAATTTGAGTTAAAAGGTGGATACGATAAACTTGTAATAACAGGTTATTTAGTAAACGAAGAGAGCGACCCTGACCATTTAGAAATAGAATTTATATAAAAAATGGATTCCTTATCCTACGAGTTGTATCAAGCAGAAAGACAAACTCTCCTTATCAATTTACGAAGAGCAATACTATCCGATGATTTAGATAGAGTGAAAGTTGTATGTTCAAAATTGGGTGTTGAAGTACCAAAGGAGGCATTCAAGTGATTAACAATGTCGCAAGAGGCATCGTTTGATATTTTGTATTTCATATTCGAAATAAAACGACGGTATGACACATTCGTTAGTGATTTTTTAAAAGCATGTGGTGAAAAAGTGGAGATAACCGGTGATGATGTCCAAGACATTTTAAATGAAACAAATAGAAATTACACGCGAAACGATGTATATTTTCTAAAGGAAATGTTGACAAACGGATCGGTTCTGGTGAAGAACAAAAGATTTTCCATCGTTAACGTAAAGAAAACGTATAGAACACTACTAAAGTGTGTAGATGATTTAATAATGGATGTGGCATACTACGCGCAACCGAAATATTTGGAAAAGTGTATTAAGCTAATAAATTTGTTCCGGCTTCCATATACTTTAAGTCCGAACATAAACGGTCGTCATCAGACAGTGGTGAGTTGGATAGAAGAAAACATTTTAATAGAAGGAACGGAAAAGGCTNGGATTTTTAAGTTCTTTAATAATTAGTGTAAATAAATAGTTTTCGTCGTTATCAGTCTTAAAAGTTAATTTTGTTAAACCCGCGAACATTACAACTGGTGTTAGGTGTGCGGTTGAGTAAAAGACATTAAAATGGCAAAGAAGTTGTACGAATTAAAAGTAGCTGAGTTAAGAAGAGAATTGGACGAACGAGATGAAGCGACAAGCGGTAACAAAGCGGAACTGCAGTGGCGGCTCGCGGAGGCGTCGAAAAAGGATGGCCATGATCCTGAAACGTTCCTTTTCGAAGACGAATTGTCGCAAACCACGAAAAGTTTGGAAAATAAATTGCAAAAAAGTGGTAAAAGCCTGAAACGTGAATTGGAAGAAAATAGTCAATGTTTGAAACGCGATTTGGAAGAAAATAGTAAAATTTTGAAACGTGAATTGGAAGAAAACAGTAGAAGTTTGGAGAATAAGGGGAAAAAATTAATAAGAATATTCAAGAAACAGAAGAGAAGATAAAAGTACTGGAAGAATTGATTTCTAATGGAAAGATCGAACCAATCGAAGGGGATGTTGGCGCATCTAGTACACTCAACGAAGCCAACCAAATCAGTCAAGGAAGCGGTATAGACTCAAGAACACGAATAAAAACACCAACGTTTGACGGAAAGTCCTCATGGGCCACTTACCACAAGCAATTCGAGGCGGCTGCTAAAGCGAATAACTGGGCGCTTGAAGAAAAAGCCACTGCTGTTGACCCTAGCGCTTCGTGGTGAACGAAACTGGTAAACGGACCTATGGCAAAACGGGAAGGATTCGGCTACTGCGTGAAGAAACGGATTCGTCAGAATCTTTAGAAGAAACCGTCTGCCGAATCACCTCCAAGTTCGAAAAAGAAACTCGAAAGTTAAGATGTTAGAATTGCGGCGAAGTACTCCTTCCCCAAGTACTCGCCGTCAACCGCAGGTAAATTCTGAAACATTACCTGTTGAAATAAGTGGAGTAATTGACAGAGATTGTAGGAATCTAACCAGTGAGCAGAAATGCAAAGTACCGACGTCCTTGAGACTGACAAGAATGGTAGGGGAAGGACCAATATCGTAAAACACAAGATCAATACCGACAATGCGCAGCCTATTCGTCAAAGACCTAGATGATTGCCCCTGGCCAAGAAGGAAGAAGCAGAGCGAACAATCCACGAAATGCAGGAGACCCACATAATTGAGTCATTATCAAATCCATGGACATCACCGGTGGTATTGGTAAAGAAGAAGGATGGGACAACCCGTGTTTGCGTGGATTACCGACAACTCTACAACGTAACCAAGAAAGACAGTTATCCACTGCCACGGACTGATGACACCTTGGGTATTCTTTCTGGCTCGAAAATATTTTCCACGCTCCATGTGAAGAGCGGATACTGGCAAGTTTCTTTAGATGCTGCCGACAATGAAAAGAACGCATTCTCGATCGGCTCGGGCCTATGGCTACTTGGATGATATCATAGTGATTGGAAGCACCTTTAATGAACACCTGCAGAATTTGCAAACGGTATTCCAGCGGTTACGTGAGGCCAATTTGAAACTCAGTCCGAAAAAGTGCCACCTTTTCCGCAAATAATTTTTTCTTACTTGGGACATGTTGTATCAGTCAAGGGCGTGGCCGCGGATCTAGAGAAGATAAAGGTCATGAAGGAATGGCCAGTGCCTGAAAATATCCACGATATAAAAAGCTTCTTGGGATTGTGCACTTATTATCGTCGCTATGTTTATGGATTCGCCAATATCACCAAACCTTTCACACGTTTAACCGAAAGTGAGCGTAAATTTCATTGGGATTCGGATTGTCAAACGGCATTTGAGACTTTGAAGAAGGCTTTAATCACAGTACTGGTATATCCTCGGCCCAATGAAATGGTCATTTTGGACACCGACGCCAGCATTGTCAAAATAGGAGCCGTTCTTTCGCAGTTACATTGAAAGAAACTACTGTGTCACAAGACGTGAGATGCTGGCTGTATAAATACATACATGGACGAAAATTCACCATACGCACCGATCATGCAGCTTTAAAGTGGCTTCTGAATTTTAAGAATCCGGAGGGCCAGGTAGCTCGATGGATTGGGCACCTATAAAAATATGATTTTGACGTAGAGCACCGGCAGGGAAACGGACACAACAATGCCGATGCATCTTGTCAAACAGACTGTAAGCAGTGTGATCGAATGGAAAAGAATGAAGAGGCAATTCGACGCGTTACGGCAATCGATGACGAGTGGTTACCTGAAAATATAAAACACGACCAAGAAAACGACCCGGACTTGAAGAAGGTGATGGAATGGAAAAGAGACGGAAAACGACCAACGTGGCAGCAAATTTCTTCCTGTACCCAAGTACTAAAATCGTTTTGGGCTCAGTGGGACTCAATGCTTTCGGAAGATGGCATCCTGAAGCGTGTTGTTGAATGTCCAGATGGAGAGGAAGGTAGGAAACAACTGGTTATTCCTCGAAACAAGGTTAGAGAGGTGTTGCAGTATCTTCATGATGGATTATCTGGTGGCCATTTTGGAGTGAATAAGATGCTTGGGAAAGTTCGAGAGCGATATTATTGAGTGAACTGTAAGGAAGATGTCAAGAATTGGTGTAAGAAGTGTACCACCTGTGCCGCGAGTAATGGACCACAGAAAAGGCCAAGGGCGCCAACGCGTCAATATAATGTCGGTGGCCCCTTCGAACGAATCGCAATCGATGTGACGGGTCCATTCCCAAAGTCCGAGAAAGGTAACAAGTACATCGTGGTCGTTATGGACTATTTTACCATGTGGGTTGAAGCCTATGCCCTTCCGAACCAGGAGTCGGAAACCATAGTAGAAGAGCTGGTGAAAGAGTTGATCAGTCGTACTTATTATCATTTGTAGCTCCGACGTTGTAGCAGTCAAGGCGAATGTGTAAGACATGTTTTCGGTTTAACGTTCTGTTTAATACAGAGAAGAAATTTTGATGGTTTGTATTAAAAAAGGATTTACGTAATCTTCTGCAGGAATTGGAGAACTAAATGACCACAGTTAAAATCGGTGGGGTTCTGAACACGATTGTAGTTATAAGTGATATCGCAAGGTCCAGCAGATTGTAAATATTGAACCAATTCTTTAGGTGGACGGAGATTACCAAAACTGTCAAAGTAAATAGCTTTGCTGTTTCGTTTTACATACGCTGTCCAATGTGTACCAGTTCCGGTATCTAAATTAACAATTCCACTTTCATATCTTTTAACTTTTCTTGGTAATTCGTTACGCATGAAGATTCCACGAAAATGTGGAATTTGTAAATAGC
>NW_020438996.1:286084-288089 GCF_000699045.2 Agrilus planipennis | reverse complement strand
GCCTCGATACGATCTGAATTTCGAGAGGGAATCATCGAAGGAGCACTTCATCAAATAAGCAAAGGAATGAGGTTGATGTTTGTGGGTGGATGTGGTGGCAGTCTTGTTAGGGCCATGAAAACATGTGTGAATTGGTCGCAGTACGGTTTCAAAGTCTGCGTATACAACAAATGGTACTTTGATACGTTTCTAATAATTTTCAAACTTTAAAATGTGATTGGGGACAAACCTACCCATCTTATCCATCTTGAAATCACCGTTGGGAAGGCTGGTGTAGACATGATTACAGTCATGCTGTTGATGACGATGTAGGTGAGGTAAAGTAGAGAAGTATTGTAGGCAACCGTCGTATAAGAATTTGCAATGTCCAGTTTTAGAAAGTTGTTGAGAAAGTAAACGGGACATGTCCTTTATCCAACAGTAGTGATTATTTCCTAGATCATCATCGAGCAAGAGCAGATTGAAGTGTAGCCGTCGCTTAATGGGTGAGTAGTAAAGGGGGCCAACGATTTCCCATGTCCACTGTCCATCTTTCAAAACGGATTCAGTCCCGTAGACATTCACAGAGCAATGGTTCTTCGATTCAAATTTCGGTATGTCAGTTAATTTCATAGGAAATTGGATACCGTCGTAGTCCAAAGTGCGGGAGTAATGTGGATAGGAAGTAGTACTTTGCGGGTTCGCTTGTGCGGAATACAGAGCTGACGTAATTGCCCATGCGAAGCAGGCCTGATCGTCGTTTTGCACATTCACAACCGCTTTCTTGAGTAAAATTTGTTTCGGTAACGGAATGTAGGAAGACGCTCTCAGCGGATTGTACTTGTTAAAGTTGATTTCAAGGAAAAGAACCCTTTCTAAAATCCATCCTGTAGAAATGGGGAAATGTAAAATGAAATGATACGTATACTAAAAAAGGATGAGTTACCTGACACTCATTCTTGAAACTCTGACGCTTTAGCCTCTAGTATCTCAAAGAAGTTTTGTAGAAGATTGGGAAGATCGATGGATCGAGTCACAACTTTGTTGTTGGTGTTGAAGGATTTAATTTCAACCAACTGTTTGGTTTCGTGCACATAACGTCCGATAACTTCGAGATTCATTTTAAGCGTGTCGTGGAGGTGGATCTGATTACGTATAACACGCACGCATTTGTCGAGAACATCGGTGAAGAAGTCGTTATACGATAGAAGGTATTTCGCAGACGTAATACGAAACGAAGCAATCCTGCTAGCGAAAGCAGAGGAAAGGAAACCGATTCCCTCCTCGAGAGGTGAACAACAATTTTGTTTATGCTGTAGGGTGCGCANATGGAACGTTTAGAAGGCGTCATGGTAAGTGCTCATCATGTACGAGAAAAGATGGAGGCACTGACGTCAGCTTGGGAGAGGAAGCGCGATGCTCGCACAGAGCTTGCCCAAGTCCGAAAGTGCAGGACCATTTTAGAAGACGAGATTGCTCGTCTTCAAAGAGAAATCCTACAGCTATCGGAGAAAGAGACGCAACTAGTGGAAGAAGAAGACAGGTTGCGTCTCGAAGAAGACGTCCTGGGGCATGAGGTGGAAACGAAGCGCCCGAGGTATGAGCGGCTCTGTGTGGGTGCACAGAAGCTGGCGCAGCAGTTGGCGCATGTACCCAAGGATCCGGTGGAAAAGTGTGTGAATGATTAAGTGTGAAGTGTAATTGTAGTAAGTATGTATGTATTGTAATTAATTCCGTACCCAGAACATTAAAAATAACACCCTCAAAAGCAATAAAAAAGCAAACTGAAAAGTAGTACATATTTGATCTAGCGTACTGTCATATTATAATGATATATGGAAAACCTACATTTCATGAGGGTGATATTGTACGAATAAGTAAAGCTAAACATGTATTTTCAAAGTCTTTCACACCCAACTGGACAACTGAACTATTTAAAGTTGCAAAAATTAATTATACCTACCCGTATACATATTTATTAGAAGATTTAAATGGTAATCCCATTAGCGGCGGTTTTTACACTGAA